>NW_015438384.1:337034-354890 GCF_001293395.1 Leptomonas pyrrhocoris
GGAGAGGGGGGGGGGAGGAGAGACCCCTTCCGCTCCCACAGACCCCTTCCCCTCCTCGTCCCTCTCAGTCTTCCTTGCCTAAACCAGCTTCAGGCAGTACCAAAACAACAAGAATAACGACAATGAACACGCAAACCAACCAGCCAGCTAACCAGCCAACACCCACCAAACGACCAGCGCGCGAGCGCCGTGTCACCGGTACACGGGATCGCGGTTCGCCCAGCTATACGTCTTCGACTTGAGGTCCGCCACCGTTTGGTTTCGATTGTACTGCCGACCGCGCAGGATGTAGCCAGAGAGCCAGTACTTCGTCTTGACGGAGTTGCGCGGGTGAATGCGCCAGTCCAGCGGGACCAGCAGATTCGGTGAGCCGCCGTTGCCGCCGCCGGCGGGGTGGCTCGACACCCGCTTCGTCTTGGAGTGCACCCGCGGGCGGTGTGGCATGTTCGCCTCGACGCTGCGGCGACTAAAGTTGCGCTGCTTGTTGTACATGACGCCGGCGCGGCGGCCAAAGACGGCGTGGCAGTTGCTGTCGAAGAGACGGACTTCCTTCGACGGCAGAAGAATCGGAACGAGGTCCGGCTCCGACCCGCGCAGCACCACCGCCGCCGTTCCGCTTGCCCGGCAGAGCACGCCGCCGTGCCCGGGGTACATCTCGACCGAGTGAATCTCCTTTCCATAGGTTACCTCCGTCAGCGCGACGGTCTGGCCGAGCGTCGGCAGGCACCCTTGGAAGGCCTTGTTGTATACAATGCGGGGCAGCTGCTTGTAGGTCAGCAGCTCCGCCACGTACGCCCCGTTCGCGTAGAGGAAGAATCCAAGAAATGTCTTCTTGCGGGGGATGTGCACGACGCAGGCGAGCCATTTCGGAATGCGCTTCTGCGGCTTGTGGTTGATCAGCATCCGATAACCCCAGGACCGCTGCTCATCGCGCTTGTAGTGCCCCATCGTGACCTTGCTGCCGGGGTTTGTGCCGCTGCGGTGGCCGAAGTAGTCGCGGCTGGAGAAGCCCTTCCAGTCGTAGTAGAGAGGTGTGTAGGACATCATACTCGCCCCGACCTGGAAGGGCGACCAGATGTCTTTCTGCAGCACATCCTGCGAAAAGCCATGCTCTGGCGAACGAACGTACTCGAGGCGCAGCGCGACGGGCGGGCCTTCCTTGAAGACGCCGAAGTCGTCGGTGTAGCCATCATACATCTCCGTGTGCTTCAGCTGCGTGTCCTTGCCGGCCTCCAGCTTCGGCTCCAGCCCGTAGTGCTGGCTGCCGGTTTTGCCGATAGGGTTCACCAGCTTCACGCCGCGGAGGGCTGCTGACAGCGGGGGGGCTGCTGCTGCCGCTGCGGCCGCCGTGGCCAGCACACCACTCAAGGTGGAGAGCTGCAACGGACGACGGAGCATTGCAAATGCAAAGATCAGGAAATAATATATTTATAGGAATAATCGACAGCGAGACGTCCTTCTAATTATCGAAGTAGAGTGAAAAAGAATGGAAGGAGTGAAGGGCACGCACACGCACACTCCAGCAAATCATCCGCCCTGGCAACAACACAAGGCGTTGCGCTCAACTACGTGCGGTGCTCGGCGTCGCGTACTTTACTGCAGGCAGTTTTTGCCGCGACAGACGAAAGAAAAAAAAAGAGTGGGGAGAGATAAGGCGCGGCAGCAATAGAGAAAGGAAGAGGAGGGCGAGGGAGGAGAGAAAGAAACCTCAAGAGCCGGTTGCCGGTGCTTCATGTGCGCGGTACACCGTGGTAACGTCCCCCTCCCCCCCCCCCCACTCTACAAAGAAGAATTAAGAACACCCACATTCACACGCCCCCGGCGGCAGTCGGGAAACACAGTCGGAAGCACCTTCACGTTGGCGCAGGCGCGGCAGGCGGCACGCCGTTTCCTCGCTCAGCAGAGCGATTTTTTGTTTCTGCTCTTTCGTATATATATATATATATATATATCAAATTTTCTTTTTGTCTGAGTCGTTGCTGCTTTTGCTGATGCTGCCGTTATATATATATATATATATATATGTTTTCTTCCCTAGCCTTGCCGCTGTTGCACGCGCGTGAGCCGCATTGGCGACGCCGCAGAAGGACGGAGGGGAGAGCGGAAGAAGGCCTTTCTTGCGCCGCAACGGAGATGCCGTTAGGAGGGATACGCGACAACAACACAACAATTCAAATGAGTAAACAATATATATTTCTATCTGTCAAAAAGGGAAAGGAAAAACACGCACTTGAAAGAAGAAAGGCAGCGCTGCCGCTAAAACAAAAAGTAAAAGAGAAAAAAAGAAGAGCCTTCTAACGTGGGACAGAAAATGGACGCGGCGAGACGCACTCCCGCCTCGTCCTTGCAAACGAGAAGAGAGACAGAGAGAAAGAAGAAGAGGGAAAGGAAGAGCAACAAGGAAAAAAAACGGCGACGCAAAAACGCGTGCATCGTCGCGGCAATGGTGCCCGTTGATATCAAAGAAAAAACACAAACAAATGATCGAAGACACTAACGAAGAATGACGCTGAGGGTTGCAGGCAGCGATGCAGACACACACACGCACACGCACACGCAGGTAGAGATGGAAAGAAAAGAAAAGAAAAAGGGCAACGTTAACCTGAATGAATGTACAGAAATGAATGTAGTACAGCGAAAGAGAAGATCAACACAAGGCAATAATGTAAACAGTCACCCAACTGCATCGTGGCAGGCTACATGGACAGCTTCAACACAATCGGCGCATGGATGTCGGCGCTGTGCGGCTGACGTGTCGGTGCATCCCAGCCGCGGTGCTCCTCCTCCGCCAGCTCTCGTCGTTGATACGCCGTCCACAGCGGTGTCGATGGCGCCGCGGTCGCCGCCGCCGCATTATGGGCAAAAGCCGCACTCTTCTCCGCGACCGCAGGCTCCTCCTCCTCCTCCTCGACGACCTCCTCTGACATCGCCGAAATTCGCCGCGCCGCACCGGCAAAGGCCCACTCCATCGCGTTGTAGTCACTCGCGATCACCACCTCCATCCGCGGGTAACGACGACGGCGGGACGCCCCCGCAGAGCCGCTGCCCGGTCGCCGCCGCTGCTGCTGCTGCTGCAGTGGGGCCGACCACTTGCGAGAGGAGGAGGACGGTGACGTCATCGCATCCCCGGCCGCTGCGTCCGATGCGCGCGTTGGGCTCGAGTACTTCCGCCGCGCGTCTTGGTCTTCTTTTGCATCGTCGCCGCCGCCCGCCACGGCAGCAACGACGTCGTCTTGCTCTCCCCCCGGTGCGGTGCCCTCGCGCGGGCTGCGGGGCATGGAGGAGGTGGAGGTGGAGGCGGAGGACGAGCGGGTCCGAAAGAGAACGTTATACGCGGTGGCTGGCGTGGTGGTGGTTGCCGCCGCCCCTGCGGCACCGACGGCGCTCGGCGAACCAGCCCGCGTGACGGACCGCCGTGAGTCGGAGGGGGAGAGCGGGGACAGCGGGAACGGAGGCCGCAGCGGCGTCGCGTACGACCCGGGTGTCCCTGTCACCGCCATATCCCCCGCCGAGGTAGCGTACAGAACAGGGGAGCGGCTCTCGTCGAATCGGTTGGTCTTGCAGGGGTGTAGTGGTGGTTGCTGCAGCGGAGTGGAGTGGAGATCGTCGTCAACGTCACCCGCCACTGGCCTGGCACGCGTCGCGCCGCCGAACAACGGGTCGGTGTGGTTGCTGCTTGGGGAAACACCCCTTGAATTTGAAAGTCCCTCGCTCGTTGCTGCTGCTGCTCCTGCTCCTGGTGTTGAGGGAGACAGTACGTGCCCAACTGGTGCCCGCGACGCAGACGGCGCGTAATAGTAGTACTCCCCCCGCCACCCCTGCGATACAAAAGTCGATGTTCGCCGTTTCCGAATGCGCTGCTCCACGCTGGTGCGACGGTCTCGGCGCCATCCCTCCATCGTCTCAATCTGCGCCGCCACCACCTCCTCCTCGTTGTTGTTGGTGCCCGTCGCATCACCGGCGGTGGTGGCAGTCGTCGCGTCTGCCGGCGACCTCGAGTGCCCCGCCCGCCCCGGACTACCGCGCTGCCCGTCCCCCGCTTCGGCCTTCTCGCTGGCGAGCTCTCCCGCTGGTGGGAAGCGAAACGCGGTAGACAACGGCGTCGACACGGGTGACGCGTTCACGCTGCTGATCGAGCGGTGGGTCGGCAGGCGCAGTTCAATCTGAATTACCGGCGCCAGATTTGCTGAGCAACGTCCTGCTGCGGTACCCGCCGCCGCCGCCGCCGCCAACGGGTTCGTTTCGCTTGCCAGGCTGTGTTGAGCTTCCCGTCCGCTGCGCTGACGCCCGCCTGCCTCTCCGTCGTTGTCAGCGACGGCGTACATGGCACTCACGTAGGAGTTGATCATCCTCGGCTCCTCCTCCTCCTCCTTGTCGGTCGCACACGGTGAGACGCTCGCCGGCGAGACAAGCTGCGGCGTCAGGCGACGGCGCAAAGCCCCGCTGCGGCTGCTGCTGTACCCGCTGCCCCGCGACGACCCAACGCGCGCGCGGAGGGACTGATGGATGTACACCACGCAGTAGTAACTCGCGGAATGAGGAGCGCCGTCTGCCCCGGTTGGAGAGACGGCCGCCAGCTCGTACGGCGTGCTTTCAGGCAGCTCGAAGGACTCCACGTAGGGGCGATCGATCGGCGAGTGACCAATGCCTCGTGAAACACCTTCCGCGTACGCTACGTGACCATCTGCCGCTGCCGCGACGGTGGCGGGGGCGGCGGCAGTGTTCACAGCTCCCTTTCGATTAGCGGACGCGCTGTTGTCGACGGAGGCGGCGTTGCTCAGGTCGTAGAGCGTGGCGTGGTAGAGTCCCTCATCACTGCGGCCGAGTCGCGTTGGCGAGTTGGCGAGCAGGCGTTGGTAGCTGTCATCTGCGGCCTGCAGCACATCGACCCCGACAGCGCGCTCGCTTGCGTCCGACTTGTCATCGTCAACGTGGCGGCTGTTGGAAGCGCCTTTCATCACTTGGGGACTGTTAAGTAATGGAGCAGCACCGCCGTTGCTGGCATTCTTTGGCGCCTCACCGTGTGTCGTCGCAGCGGCTGCGCCATTGCTGAGACCTCCTGCGCTGTCTTGCTGCGGTTCTGGTGGTGGCGGCGGTGCTGGTGCGCTGCTCGCACGGTCGTTGGCTGCCGGTGCCGCCTTTAACACGGGTGTGGGCGGCGCGCGGGACCGGCGCTTCTTCTTTCCGGCCGCTCCGGCTGGTACAGCTGCTGGCCCTTTTACGGGGCTGCCGGCTCCGTTCACGGCCGCCGACCCGGCGTCTGGCGGCGGCGCCGACGACACGCCAGTCACGCTTCTTCTGCCGAGTCCAGGCCGTGCGGGGAGCGACGGCCGTGGCTGCGCTCGCGACGCCAGACCTTGCGGAACCGACTTGGAGGAGCGGTTGGCTTTGACGTTCACGCTCGGCCGCGGACTCAGCCGCGTCATCTGCTGTCGTTGCTGCTTCCGTTCAATTTCCTGTGCGTATTCCGCATCCAGCTCCTCGACCCGCTGCACGGCGGCGCGCGTGATGGCCAAAATATCATTCCCGAGCTTTCGAATGCGGGTGCACATCGCGTCCCGCGCCACGGCGGTGTCGGTGCTGCCGGGGCCGCTGCGTTGTGCCTCACTGGCTGGCATGGTCTGTCCACCCCACCGCACGAGGCTCCTTTCTCAATCGGATCGCTGCTGTAGTGGCTTGCGAGAGGAGTATGTTGGTGTGCAGAAGAAATAATAATAATAATAATAATAGCAAGCAACAAAGGTGAAGCTGTAGGTGTGAGAGAGCGAAAGAGCGATGCTTTGTGCGACGCCCACACGCGCTTCCTTTCCTGGGCGGCTTTTTTTCTTCTTCTTCTGATGAATAATAAATAAAAAATGAAAAGGATAAAGAACGACTAGTGCTAGATTTATAGATATTTATATACGGGTTTGTTTGTGCGCTGTGACGTTGGTTCCGCACAGCCGTGCTGGGCAGCCAACGGAAATCGGGAAGCATCAGGAAAGATCCAACAGGACGAGAAATGGAAAATTGGTGGAAGGAGCTATTCGAACCCGCGCATCCACGAGCAGCTGGCCCGACAACGTGTGCCGTCCCCAGCAGCCGTGCTTTTACGGCATTTCGGCTCTGCATAGGCGTGCGTGTTTTCTCGCGTTAACAAAGAGGCGAAGACGCGTTGTCTTCGTGGGGCGGCATCTTCTGTCCTCTCCCCTCCGTCGCTTCTCCTCCGTCCTATTAAAGGAGTTTGTTGGGACACCGGTGCTCGGCAACAACAGTGAAAACAACAAATGAAAGCAGGAAAGCAAGCTGACAAACGACAACAGAACAACACAACGGCCTCCATAGGACGGGATACGAATGTCCACACACGGAGAGAGAGAGAGAGATAAGGAAAAGTACTATTGAAAGAGTACAGGTAACTGTCATAATGCGACGCTCATAATATATCCCAGAGCGTCACTAGTCTCGTGCTTTTCCACCCCCACCGCAACGAAGCTGTCGACGTATTTGGTCCACCGCGGCCTTCTTCTGCGCGTGGGCCGCCTCAAGGTCCATCAAACGCTGCCGTCGCACGCGTTCTTCGGCGGTGATCGGTGCAGCTCTGCCGCCATCGCCCACGAACTCTTCCGCATCATCGCCGTCACCTCTAATGTAGTTCGCACTATCGTCGTCATGGCTTTCAGCCGTTTTCCTCAGCAACAGTTCCTGCCGCTCCTGCGCCACCTTTTGGGCATAGGCGAGCGCCCGCTCACGACGCGCACGAGCTTTCTGCGCCGCCTTGCGCGACACCGCCGCCACCGCGAAGGCCGGCGTTGTTGACGGCCCTGGTGCTGCTGCGGCTGTCGAAGACCCTCGTCGTTGCGCCTTCATGTCAGCCGCTGCCCCTTCGTCTTTACTCGCATCTGGCGGCTTGTGGGAAGTTGAGGGAGTAGCCGGGTGTGCAGGGGAGCGCGTCGCCGGCGTCCGTTTCGAGTTTTTCGGAGGAGGGCGGTGCGCGGTGTTTTGCCGGTCGTGTGCGGTGGCCGACCGGGATGGGGAGCAGGATGGAGACGAGGTGCACAAGGAGCTGTCGGATGTTGATGCGGAGGACGACGATGACGCCGACGTGGAGGACGACGGCTCCGCTCGATTTGAACGCGCCGGAGGAGCGCTGTGACTCGTGTCGTGACACCCACTGCCTGTCGCGCCATCCGCCGCGGTGTCACCCGCCAGAGCCTGCCGGGCGAGTTGCTCGGCCTGACGGCTGTACTCCAGTGCCCTCACCCGCTTCTCTCGTGCGGCGCGCTGCGCATCGGTGTCGCTCGGGCCCAACCCACCGACTTTCCGCGTGGCAACCTCAGCGATGAGGGACTTGTACGAGCTCAGTGTGTAGGGTGTGTACCCGGGCTTCTGTGCCGTCTGCCCAGGCAGCGGAGAAGGCTCGGAAGGCCCCGAAGACACGGACGACGATCGCGTGCGGGAGGCGCACGGTGAAGACGACTTTGGAGGCAGATCGGCAGAGGCAGCGGATGGACGTCGCAACGTGCGGTGAGCCACCGGGACGCGTAGGGACGGCTCCATCGACGACGACGACGACGATTGCGTAGCACGCGACCCCGGCACAAGCGGTCTCGCGTCTTTTACCGCTCTTGTGTGGTGCGCGTCAGCGCCGTCTGCTGCTGCTGCTGCTGCTGTCGTGGGTGGTAGTGGAGGAGGAGCGGGGAGCGGCGTGGCAACTTCCTTCGCCAAGGGCGTGCGAGAAGCGCCGGAGAAGGAAGTGGAAGCTGCACTGGAGGGTCGGTGCACCGTGTGTGGCACGGCGGAGTTGGTGTCGCTGCTGCGCCGGTGCCCTCCCGTAGCAGCCGCGGCAGCGAGGGCCGAGGGAGCCAGCAAACACTTCACCCGTTGATCCGGCGCCTGCGACGTGGTAGAGGACGAGCGACGAAGGGGGCGTGGGGCGGCTGTCGGGGTCGCTGCGTCGAGTCGGGGCGAGACAGCGTCACCGCGATCGCCGTCACCGTCGTTGCTGCTGCGTCCCATGTCCACCTCTACCACGACGTTGTGGTGGTACTTCTGCGTGGTGGCGTGTGCGGGTGGTGGTCCGAAGTTGAGGGCACGGTGGGTCGAGTGGACGGTGGGCAGCATGCCCACCTGCTTGCGTTGAGAGGCGGGAGCCGGTTGCGGTGATGGGAATGGCGCTGCTGCTGCTGCTGCCTCGGCTCCTCTGTGCTTCGCATCATCGGCGTTTCTCACCGCCTCTTGTTTCGATTTTGATGCGGTCTTCACCTCACCCGGTGCGAGAATTGTAAAGGCAGGGGAAGGGCCTTTTGCATTAGATTTGGCTTTTGCTTCGGTCGGCGGGGTGGAGGCGGGGAGGGCGACCTTTGGTGCCATGGGTGCCGCCGCGGTGACGCCAAGGTGCGCGTTCGAGCCGTCTTTGCCCACGACCTCCGTGCGACTCGCAAAGCGCCGCTGGAAGGCCGAGAAGGCAGCAGCGGGCGGCGCAGCGGACGGCGACGACGACGAGGACGATGACGGCGGAGGGGGACCCCAGACGTCGGGGTCGTACTTCTTTCTAGCTGGCATGAATAGTGGGAGGGGGGAGATCGAGGGGGAGGGACACGAAGGAGATGCCCATTCAGACGCCCGCGACTTCGCCGAAACGGACAACGGCGTGAAATAGGAAGGTAAGTGAAAAAGGAGGCAACGCGAAAAGAGGAGGAGGAGTAAGACGAAGACCAGCGGGTGGGGAGGGGGAAGGGGGAAGGGGAAAGGGGAAGGGAAGGGAGGAGTGACATCGACGCTGCAGACATGCACGATGACTTTGTTGTCGAGGTGTGCGACCGTCTTATTTCGCCGTATGGAAGCCGCAACACCCCCCTCCTCCCTTTTCTCCCTAAAAGGAAAACTAAGTCCAACGAGGGCTAGAGCCGCTTTCACGTATCCGTAAGAGGGAGGCGTGCCTGAGAGAGCGCTCGCTGATGCTGCCGACGGCTTCTGTGCCCCGTAACAAGACCACCACGTACTAACGCATGCGCTGCGACCGTTTTAAACAGAACTCGCTCTTCTTCGAAACAGTTTTCCTTGCTTTTTTTTTTTCGGAGAAGGGAGACGGAAGATGGAATGAAAGCCAACAAGCACGCACGACTACGCACTCGCCGTTGTCCTTCAGCAACACACACGCACACACACACACACACACATACACATACACATGCACATCTACAAGCGCCAACACAGTCCGCCAAACGCCCTTCCCTCACCAATGAAGAATTCAACGATGTTTGTTATAATAAAAAAGGGTACTATTGCAAATATTGATGGCAGAAGAAACCACAGCAGCCAGCCATCATCAAAGCCCGATCAACGCACTGCGCGCAAGATGCCGCGTAAAAGAACGAAAGAGAAGGTAGGTTTCTCGACGGAGCAAACTCTTTGCAGGTCCTCCTTCGTTGGCTTACTCGTTCTGTAGCAGGCACATCTTCATGGCGGCCTCCAGGCGCGTCACGCTTCGTGTTTGCTCCACGTTTTGCAGCTCCAGCCGGCGCACCTGCGCATCGCGGGAGCGGATGTCCGTCCCCCAGCTGCGCTCGCCCGCCTTCAGCATCTCGCGGCACTCATGGAAAGCCTGGTCGGACATCTGCTGACAACTGCGCTGCGTGGCGAGGAGGGTGTTGCGGATCGATGAGGCGTACCACCAATAGGTGAAGGCACACAGGAAGCCGGTGCCGACGGTCGCGCCGAGTGTCGGGTTGCGCTGCAGCGGCCGCACGATGTTGGCAACAAACAACGTGTTCATTGGAGCTTTATGGATTGGAGGTGAGTCACAGTAACAGTAAAGCAAAAATTGAGTTCCAATTGTGTGTGTGTGTGTGTTCGATACTGAGTAAAGGAAGAAGTAAGGAGGGGAAGTGAAAGAGGAGACGGAAAAGAATTAACCTGGCCGCTGCGATACGGACGTGATCGACGCCGCCGGCGTTGACGGACACCCGCCTTGACTGAGCTGCCTTCCCACGCACACCCCAGTCTCAGTACCGACGGTCCAAGAGGTACCAAATAGTAGTAAAAAGCGCGTAGCAGCGCTTTCTCTATTTCTCTCCTTGCCAGGGCACCCACATCAGGAGCTTGCGCTTCCGCAGCAGCGCACGGCAGTCATTGCCACGGCTGTGGGACTTGGGGAGACTTCCTTTTTCCCCTTTCAACGGGGTGAACTACTGCGGGGGCAAGGGAAAAGACACACTCACACACACAAACTGCTGCATCGCCACACCGCTGTCAACCAACACGAACGTCTCATCATCAACATCGCTCCAACCAGCACCCGCACATGTCAGCGACTCTCTCGCAGTTTCTCGCCCTTTCCATGCCGGCGCTTTCGCGCTCCACAGCGGCACGCGCGTGGGGGAGGCGATGCCGTCGGCCGAGCCTGAGCACAGCGAGACAGGGAAAAGGGGAAAGGCGGCGGCGCTTAGAAAAGCTTGATCTTGCGCGCCTTGCGCTGCTTCATCGGCCCCTTGCGCTTCGACGAGCCATCGCCCGCACCGCCGGCCCCCGACGACGTCGCGAGTTCTTCCACACCGTCCCAGCCTTCCTCCGACCGATCGAGCAGCTCTGGCGGGCCGGCCTCGTACTTGCGGAAGAGGTACTCAATCGAGTACTTCCACCGCTCCTCGGAGTAGCTCTGCTTCTCCAACAGCTGCGCATACTCGTGCGGCGTCTTGGGGATTTCCTCGTGGAGAGAGTGGTTCACCACGGGCAGGCCCAGCAGCGTGTACGCCTCCTCCGTCGCGTAGATGGCGTAGCGCTGCGGGATGAGCTCGTCCCGCGCGTAGGCGCGATTGACGTACACGGTTTCGTGCTGCCGGCCGAGCCACACCTGCCTCTCGTCGTCCCAGACATTCGCGAGAAAGATGACTGGGATCTGCAGCGTTGGGATCTGCCGGGCCTCGCCTACCTCCAGCAGCGGACGGTGTTTCACGTGATCGGGGTACGGGGCGATGGTGTAGCGGAGGTCGTACTCCCCTGGGCGGTAGGGGCTCATCGGGTAGCGGGTCTCGTTCTCCCGCATACGGAGCTCGTAGGTGGAGAGGGCCATGCGCTTCCAGTACGGCGTCCGTGCGAGACGGTCGCTGTACCCGCTGGACACGCCGAAGGAGCCGCCGACCTCGCCGCCGGGCGGAGGGGGCATCGTGACCTTTACATCGTGCCGCGGCGGTGGCACCCACGGCGCCACCAACACGCAGCGCGAACGGCGCATGGTGACCTACGAAAATACAGAACTTCGTGTTCGTGCGTACACCGCGAGAAGCTAAAGGAAAAAATGCAAAGCACAAAAACCAAGTCCGTTCGTTCTATACCTTCCACGCGTGCTTTCGCCCCTCCATCTAGAATTGTATATGGAGAGAGAGAGAGAGAGAAGGTGCGATGAGTTACGAGAGGGTGTACGACGCTTCATTTCTGTTTTCGCCATCAACAGCAACAAAAATGTATCGAGCTAGAGCGACAATGAGAGCTGTTTTACGACGACGCCCCCGACGCACACACACAAATAGTCGTGTTCTCCATCGTCAGCCGTAAGTGCAGGGAGTGCGAGGTGTGTCGCGGTTTCTCTCTTCGGTTTCTTCGTTTCTCTTGCGTGATGCACAGCGCTTCATCAGACGTGAGCACACTTCATGCCCCCCCCCCCCCCTGCCCCGTTGCAGCGCACTTTCCATTTGTATTTCCCGTTGTATATGGCGTGTATGTGTATGTGACTGGGACTCTATCGTTGCGACACCAGCTGCAGCAATGACAGCAATTAGCGGCACTGAGGCAGACGAGAAGATACACCGCAAAGAGCTGACGGAGAGGGAAAACCGTTTATCCCCCAACTACTCTTAAGTTTATTTTAATCGATAACGAAGCACAACCGTGAACGCGAGTGGCAGGCGAAGAGCAAGGCGTGGTTGGGAAAAGCGGAGAAAGGCCAGAAGCAACAACAAGCAGCAGCAGCAGCTCATGAGTGCGGCGTGTTGGCTGCTTCGTCTCCGAGAGAGTGTGTGTGTGCGTGTGTCGACGGAGCACGGATCGAGTAGAATGTCGACCACCATCAGAGCATCCTCCCAACCCCTCCCTTGGAAAGTGTTCGACACCACAACCCTTCGTACCCTCCACTTCAACAGCACACAGAACCTCCCTCCTCCACTTACAAATACAATGCAAACAACGACAAAACCCGCCCCTCTCCTTCCCCCCCCCCCTAAGAAAAAAAAAAGGCATCGTGTCCCCACAGCAGGAACACCGAGCATCGTGAATATAAAGGGTTGCCGTTGCACCAACCCCCCGCCCTCCCTCCTCCCTCTTCCAGCTGCCGCGGGAAACACCCAGGAGGGCGGTTGGCCGGCAACGACGAGTTCAAAGAAATGAAAAAGAAGTTGCATAAGCAATACGAGATGAAAAGCAAGGGAGAAATCAGAACAAAACAACATCACATAGCGGTTTAACCGCTCAGCTGCAGTGACGTGCTGTCGAAGACTTCGGACAGCTCCGGGTGGCGCCACAGTGCCAGCTTCAGCATCAACGTGGAGTACATCTCCTCGAACCACGCCTTGGTCATCAACATCATCAGCTGAATCTTCGGCAGGTCCTCGTGCGAGGTCTTCAGGGAGTAGCGCAACATCCGCATGGGGCGGTTCGCCGCGTCGCCCAGTTCGCGGTTGATTGCCTTTGTGGCCATGATACTCCGCAACACCAGCGCGTACTCCTTCGGCAGCGCGGCGACGATGCTGTTGAGTTCCGACATGCGCTCCTTCACGGTGGACCGCATGCTCTCCAGCTCCTTCGCGTTCGTCACGCGCCCTTTGCTCTTCGCGAAGTACTCGTAGGGGTGCTGCAGGAAGCACGAGGCGAAGAGGTCATAGTCGTCGCAGTGGTAGCGGTGGGCGATCTCCGTTATCTTCGGCGTGTTGTGCGTAACTGCCGACGTCCAGATGTCGCTGATCTCGCGCCTTTGGGCTTTGCTCAGCGCGGCGCAGAGTCCGAAGTCGAGCAGCACCACCTGCGGCGAGCCGTCCGGCAGCTTCTGCACAAGGATGTTGCCCGCGTGTGGGTCGCCGTGGAAGAAGCCCGACCTGAAAATTTGAAAGGCTATCACATCAAAGAAGAGTGTCGCGACTTCCCGCACGTTGAGGCCCATCTTCTGAATGCCAGCGCGGTCGGATATCTTCACCGCGTCCTTCACGAACTTCGACACGAGGATGCGCTTGCCAGCGTAGTCCCAGAAGATCTTCGGGCACACCACGCGGTTGCCCCAGCCGTTTGCGCGCAGGTCTGCCGCCGCGCGATCGCTGTTGCGGCCCTCTAGCCGAAAGTCTAGCTCCGCCGCGACGGTGTCGTTCAGCTTCGTGATGATCTGGCCAAAGTCGTACCCCGGAAAGAAGTAGCTTGCGACGGCGAACATGATGCTGATGGTACGCATGTCCCCGTTGAAGCGCTGGGCGATGTCGATGTACTGCACTTTGATGGCGACCTCCTCGTCCTCTTGGCGCAGACGGCCGCGGTGGACCTGCGCCAGCGAGGCGGCCGCGAGCGGGGTCGCATCGACGTACGCGAAGACCTCCGACAGCGGGCGGCCGAGGTCTCTCTCGAGCACCGCGACGACCTCCGAGAATGGCCGCGACACCACCGCATCCTGCAGCACCGCCATGACCTGGCAGTACTGATACGGGAGGATGTGGCTCATGTTGGCGAAGATCTGCCCTGCCTTGACGTACAGCCCGCCATTCGTTTCCGCCAGCGTCACGAGCCGCCCAGCGCAGCGGCGGTGCACCTCGTTCCACGTCTCCTGCGAGTCCTGCTGACGCACGTGGAAGACGTAGTCGCAGTAGATTTGGCCGCCTGTGTATACGCAGCGCCCCACGCGGCCGATGCCCTCGAAGAGCACCCGCGACGGTAGGAGGGCGGTTGGGATCGACTCTTTCGGCGGGAGGACGATGGCGGCCGTGCTCAGTCCGACAACGCCTGCCGCAGCGGCGCTGTAGCGTAGGGTTCTACGAAACCGAAACGTCATCTACACGGACGGAATAAGAACTTTCCTCTCAGTTTGCGTGTGTGTGTGTGTGTGTGTGTGTGTGACGAAGACGATGATGAAAGAGGTAGCGAAGAGCGGTGGGAGTTCATGTACGCGACACATCAGCGGCGACTACGATAGAGTGCATGCGTGTCCCCTGTACTTGCACACTCCTGCAGATACACCACACTCCATTTGAGGATCCATCCAGGCGCGGGTCGCAGCAAACCGACGACGATGAAAAGCTCTAAAATAATAATAGTAAAAGTAAAAACCACTGCCTTGCTCTTTCGAACAGTAAAGCGACGGTCTTGGGGAGTTGAGTGCCCTTCCATTCCTTTTTTTGCTGTTTGTAATCGCGTGTGAAGACAGCACCACGCGGCGCTTTCACACACACGCACAAATCTCCTTTCTTCCCTCTTGCGGCTTTTCAATCGTCCAGCACCACGACAGCGTCGTCCGCCCCACCGTCTTCAACATCCAACACCGCAGCGGGCCTCGAGTCAGCGCTGTGTCCGCCCACCACCTCCGCCACATCGCTGTCATCGCCATCCGATACAATCACCTCGAAGGCATCCGGCGGCACCGAGTTGTTGACCGCGGATGCACTGCGGTGATCGCCTGCGCGCTTCGTTTCTCCTTCTTCTCCGTGTCTTGCGGCTGCTTCTTCATCCTGCTGCCGTCGACGCAGCTCGCCAAGACGGGCCAGCGCGTGTTGTTCCGCGGCTCGTGCCTCTTCCAGCCCGGATAGCGTGAAGTGAACGTCATCACGTGTGTTACCATTTTCTTCTTCTGCTGCGGCATTCACGTTGTTGTCCGCCGTCGTCGTGCCTGCCGCACTGCTGCCGGTTGTCTGCGGCGGCGCATCCACGAGGATCACGCTCCACGCAACGTCCTTGTTTAAGGCATCAGCAGTGAGGAAGAAACGACGTGCGGGCCAGCTTCGCGCGTGTGCGGTGAGCCCGCTTTCTTCCGCGGCCATATTGTCAGCAGCAGCAGCAGAAGGCCGCAGCAGCTCCGCCAGCGTGCTGCCCGCCAGGGCTTCGTAGTCTTCGTCCTCGTACAGCATCGTCACACCGTGGCTCACGGACGGGCCCTCGAGAAGGAGCGCGTCTTCCAACACGGAGTGCACGAGCTGCCCGAGCGTGACGGACTCCAGGCTCAGCTGCACGACCACCTCCGGGTGGACGTCCTGACAGACGAGGCAGTGGAGAAGGTTGGGCGGGTTCGGACAGGTGCTGTGCACGACATACGCGTCGATCACTGAGCGCGGTTTCTCCCGCGGAGGCGGACAGGTGTTCGGTGCGGCGAGCGTGGTGTAGAGGGACGGGGAGACGTGATGACCACCACCGATCACCGGCAGGCGACGGCGACGTGTCTGCGGAGCCTTGCGCGCGTACACCACGTGCGGGGCCGCAGCGTCGCCGTTTGTCTGCGCTGCCACGACACCGCCGGCAGGTGTCTCGCCATGCTTTTTCGTGTTCTCTCCGTACGGCGCAGCGGGCGTCGCCGACCGTTGCAGCTGCAGCAACAGGGCAATGAGCTCGTGTACGACGGCCGCGGCAATAATCGCGTTCGTTGTCGCAATGGCCGGCACGATCGACCCCGCAATGCTTCGCACCGCCTCCAACGGCTGCTCGGGAATGTGAAAGACGTGTGCGCGCAGGTTTGCCGTCGCGCTGACGAAGCGCACGGCGTCGTCGTCGTCCTTCTTGAAGGCCACGCCGGGCGGGCGAGCGAGACACGCCTGCACGGCGCGTAGAAACAACTCCGTGCAGTCGGGCAGCGATAAAATTTCATCAGCGGAGGTGGACCGCAGCGCGACAGCTGGAGACGACGCAGCGACCGCGCTCTCCACCGCTGCGGCGTCCAACGGCACAGGCGGCTCCGTCGACCACGCAGACTTGAGGGAGAGAAGCTCGTTGATCTTGTCCACGAAGAGCTGGCGCAGCAGCTGTGCGCCAAGCTGTGCGGCGGACGGCTTGGGCGTTACACCGTGCGCTGACTCCTGCTGCTCCGCACGCCACGCCGAGACAAGAGTGCGAAGGTAGGAGAGTTCACCCTCGCTGCCCGGCGTCTGCGAGGGTTCCCGTGCGTGTCCATCTTGCTCTGCTCCCGCTCCCATAGCTCCATGAAGCTCGCCGTTGTCTGCCGGCGCTGCGTCGCCGGCCGTGCTGCCAAACAACACCTCGTACAGCTCCTTCGCGTAGTGCACGCAGTGCACCATCGTTGTGGGGCGCGCGTGAATCGTGCAGACGGCGAACGTGGTCGTGTCGGGCGGCTTTGGGCGGCAGTCGTAGCACTCGTAAACCCCCTTCACAATCGGCTGCACCTGACCGTTGTAGCCCATCGTGCCGCTCTCGATGAGCGGCACACCGCTGCGCATGCAGCGGCGGTTCACGTGCTGCCGCGCCGCCACGTTGTCCAGCGCGTTCAGCACGGCCGCAAATTGGGCGTAAAAGGCATCGTCGAAGCGCTCCGCTTTGATGTTGTCGTGGTAGGCGACGATGTGCGGTGCTGCTCGCCGATGGCAACGGGCGACCGCCGAGCCGTCCGCGGAGAACCACTCCAGTACCACACGCCGCGCCGTCTCCGCCTTCGAGTGACCGACGTCGGGCAGCTGGAAGAGAAACTGGCGATTCAAGTTCGTCGCGTCGATGGTGTCCAGGTCGATCAGGTGGAGGTGTGTGAAGCCGCTCAGCACGAGCACCTTCAGCAGCTCGCAGCCGATGCCGCCGGCGCCGACCACGAGGAGCGGCTTCGCCGTCAACTCTTGCGAAGGACGCGACGAGGGTGGAGACAACAGTTTCTGATTAACAGAGGGGCAGGAGATGGTGCCGGATTCAAACTGCACCGGCACCCGCTCTGACAGAACCGCCGTCACGCAGCCAGACGCACCAGACCCCGTGGAGGTCAACAGCCGCACTTTGCGAGGCAGCGGTATCGCCGCGAGGACTTGAAGCGTGGCCTCGTCATCGACGACGGCCCGGTGCGACGCAGTCGTTGTCCTGTCTGGCGAAGTGGACGTCTTCAAACCTTTTTGTTGCCTCTTTGCTTCATGCACACCGTTGTTGCGTCCCTTCAGCGCAGGACAAGACGCCGCAGCAGCACCCGCCTCTTCCTTGCCGCCACCGTGCCGATCCAGCGCATGCGGCACAAAGCAGAAGCTCCACGTTGCCCACAATGACGTGGAGGACTTTGGCGGCACCACGACCGGCCATTCCGAAGACGCCTTTTTCGACCACCTTGTAAGCGCATCGAGAGCCACCGTACTCGTCTGGGTACTGCTGCTGCTGCCGCTGCTTCTGTTGCACACACACACACGCGCCACTGCATCCAGCGCGTAGCGGCGCAGCGCATCACGGAGACTCTGCACCGACAGCCCCGTCACGGTCACGACGTCGTGCATCGCAATGCTGGCGTTGCTGCCGCCGTTGCTGATTTCATCGCTGTAAACCGCGACTCGGCTTTGTGCGTTGACGGCGTCCAACCGGGCCCTCTTCGCGTCCGGTTCGTGCGTCGTCTCTGCTTGCGAGTCCGCACTGCGTCCACGTGCAACTTCACGCGGAAACACAACGTGACCAACACACACGTTCATCTGCGATGAAAGGGAGAGGAATATAAAAAGAACTAGTATCCGCTTTTCTTCTTCCCGGGAGGGGAAGTTAAATTTGGGCGAGGTGCTCGAGGTGCGTCGCCCTTCAATGCGCGAATGGTGACGCTGAGAGTCCAAATAGGCAGGGAGGAGAAGGGGAGAGAGAAGGAAATAAAAAGAAACAAAATCGAGGCTGCATCCGCATATCGTGGAGTCGTCGTGGTGCGGGTTCTCCTTCACAGTCTCTCTCTCTCTC
>NW_015438384.1:354920-369033 GCF_001293395.1 Leptomonas pyrrhocoris
ATATATATATATATATATATATACGCGTTACATTCCATCATGCTGGAGGGAAGGAGAAGTTTGAATCAAGGCAGTTCGAGGCACTCTTGAAAAGGAAGAATTCAAAGCTCGTCGCAACGTGTGTTGAACCCTTTTTTTCCTCTGGTTTTTTCCTTCAGTTTTCGATTCAGCAACAACACAGATAGCAGCGAAATTGTAGCGGAAACCATCGTGAAAGCGAATACAAACTAGCAAACCTGCAGGACTCACACTATTTCGTTTGGGCAGCGTAGAAGGCCAAGCTCGTCCACATAACATCCGCCCACACCTTGTGATACTCTGCCGCCGTTTCGGCACGCTTGGACTCCTCCTGTTCCTCGTGATGCTCCACACGGAGCTGCGATGCACCAAGGTGCGCGTATTGAAGCAACGCTTCCACTTCACGCCGTCGGCGAAGATTATCGGCCTTTGATAACCCGGCGAAAGCGGCACTCGTCGAAACGGCGGAGTCGCAGGAAACTCCACCCTTCCTGAAAGGCGGGATAGACGACCGCGGGGGACAGGGAGCCCACAGCGCTTGCGCCATCCGCGCTACATCGCTCCGGACGACGTCACTGTCGGGGCGGCCGCGGCTCTCTTTCGGCGTCGCGCGAAGGTGCGGCTGCGTGGAGGAAACGCGGGGTAAGGCGATGGGCTTGTAAGCGCGCAGCCACCCCCTGCATGTGCGTCTCGATGGACGATCGCCACCCAAACCCGAGGTGCTGTCAGGCGCTGCCTCGCCTACGGAGCTGTCCGAGGCGGACGAGCACACAAGCGCGGCCTCGCCATCGTCGTCGCCATCGTCCTCGCTGCCTGAGAGTCTTTCGTCGGTGCGTGCGCGCTTGTTCGTGGCTCTGCCCCTGTTTGAAGAAGAAATATGGGGATGACAACGATACAGTGACAGCTGCTGCTGCTGCGTGGAGCACCGAGGGCGCAGGGCGGAGGGTGGAAGCGGCATCGTTCTGCCTCGGACGTGCGCGTCGTTCCGCGCATCGTGGGCGGCGGCGACTTGTGCTATGGCGGGTGCGTCTTCCTTTCTTCGCCTTCGCTTCCACGGCGCCCCACGCACCTCTGCCCCTGCAGCCTCCGAAGAGGTCGTACCCACACCGCAACACGCAGCTGCGGAGGAAGCAGCCACGGCATCCTCGACTTTCTGGTAAGGTCGGTAGCAACCGAGCTCTGAAGGCGGTTCATCTCGATTACGTCGAATGTCTGGAGGAGGCGATGCATGCAGCGGCGACGCGCACCGCACATTATAACCTTCGTCGTCATCGCGCTCCTCCCCCACCATGTCCTTTTGCGGAGCTCTTTCTTCATCCGCGGCTCCGCCGGAAGCACGACGCGGCGCACGGAGGAGAACCGCCCGCCACCCCGCGTGTCTTAATGAATCATCTGCGGACACGCACGACAGCGAATAAGCAGATGAACAAGCTACACGACACGGCGCCATCGCCGCCGTCGCCGCCGCCGCACCCTCTTCGGGTGTCCTACGTGAAGGGAAAGACCGCACATCATCGGGCGAGGGCGTTGATCGGCCGCGGTGCGCGCCGTACATCGCAGCCGCACCGGCAACACCCGCGCCTTCCTCCGCGGCGTTCATCACACTCTCCCCGTACGACGCTTCACTGGAGTTCAGCGCATTCGTTCCAGTGACGTGCGCGGCGGTGTATCGCTGTGATGTCGAGGCAGGGTGTCTGGAGGTGGCGCGGACGGCCGGCACCGCTTTCACCTGCGGGTGCAACGGACGACGTCGCTGCAGTGGCAATGAAGGCTGCATCGTGGCCGAGAAACGACTGGGAATGGCACGGAGGTGTGTGTGCTCCAGCAAAGCTGAGATGCCTCCTTCTTGCACCAGCGGAGCGGACCGTTCCACTTCGAGAGGTGGAAGGTGGAGCCTGAAAAGAAAATAAATAAGGGCAATAAGAAAACGGCGGTGAAGTAAGAAAGAAGAAAGCAGTTCGAGATGGATTGATTTCAGCACGCCGCGCTTCAGTTAAATCATCGAGGGAGCGAGAGTCCAATGACGTTGTCTACAGCTTCACGGAGCAACGTCTCACGCATTCCCCCCACACGTCCACCGTACACCAAAAGCCCGCGCCAAACCTACTCGCTGCGCTCTCTTTCTGGAGATTCCAAACTAGGGGGGAATGGGCAACAACACACCACACGGTGGACGCGTCCCATTCCGCCGGTGCCAATCGAGGTCGTCGCACATTGCCGTGCATATACATATATGAAAAATAAAATTCGGAGATGGACGCCCGCCACGTCACCCCTGCCGCCCCTTCTCGCCCCTCATTTCCTCTCGCTATCGTTGTTTTCTTCTTGTTATTACCACTTGAACAGAGCCATGGAGAGTTGCTTCACATCCTACACCAATACAAATATACACGTGCGTGTGCGCACACGTCAGTACACGACGCTGCGCCATTCGATGGGTGGTGGTGTAGGCGCATATATCAAAAGGCTGCACGCACAGAGCGGTGGCGGACGAAGGATTCTTCGGGAAGACAATAATAGTAACGGCTGTGGATGCGGAGGGCACAACGGAGCAACAGGAATGACGCCGACGAGGTGAGCACGCACTCGCCATCGAGGAGGAAAAGCGAAAAAGGGGAGAGAGGGGACACCGCCTCCGCCCGAACGCAGCGACGCGCCGTAAAACACAACGATGTAAACTAGAAAATGAAAGGTGCTAGCGGTGCAGCACGGAGAAGCAACAACAACAAGAGCCATACAATGACGCGACTCGCGCACAGCGGAGGTGGCCAACAACCCACTCGGCGTGGAGCAAACCCCAGTACGCAGAATACAGCCCCCCTCCCACCCCCCCCCCTCCTCAAGTGCGTCAGCTCGGTTTGGTTCGCTTCCCCCCTTTGACCAACGCAGCGAACGACCAACACCAGAAGTAGAGAACAGAAAAACTCGGTACAGAAGAAAAAGAGAAGAAGTGACACGTTGGAATCCTTTCAATCGAACAGCAGAGAAGCATTGGAGCCGCTCCAACACACACACCATCACCTCCGCCAACAACAACAGGACTGCCCGTCGCCTTACAACAGACGGAGCTGCTGCACCTGTTCCTCCAACACGTTCGCGTTGCCCGCGCGCTGAAACATGCCAATGGCAAAGGCAGCTGTGCCACCCACCGAGGCGGCGATGTTCAGCGCGGACGACACCCACGTCGTGGCCCACAGCGGACGCAGGGCGAGTGCCTCGGCAATGGCGGCAAAGTCCGGGCGGTCCTCCTCCGCAAACGCCCTCACCGCGGCCGCCACCGCCGAGGCCGCGTCCTCTTCCTCCTGCCGTGTACCCGCCCTCGCACCAACCCCCGCCGTGCCAGCAGCAGCAGCGTCAGCGCTATCACTTGTTAGCGGCATTTTGACGCCCCTGCGGCCTTCCGTCGCTGCACCTCCGTGCGAGGAGGAAGACGGTGAAGAAACGTACGGAAGAGGGATGTGCACATGACGCGTCACCCAGCCGGCCGCCGCCGTCAGCTGTGCCTTGACCCCCTGCAGCGATGCCGCCGGCTTCTGCTGCTTTGTCAGCCGCGCCGCTTCCCGCGCGCTGACCGCGGCGATGTTGTACATCTGCTCTAGCATGGCGGCGGTGCGGCTCTCCTCTTTGACGGTGAGGCGGTGCAGCACCCACAGATTCGTCAGCACAATCAACACCGACGAGGCCGCCATGAAGCGCGTCGTGCGGATCTGCGAGCGCAGCTTCGCCACGTAGCTCTCCAGGTACTCGAGGACCGTCTCCAGCACCTTCAGCTCGTCCGCGGTGAGCGTGGGCGAGGGCGTGGCGGCCAACTTTGCGGCGGACAGCGTCACCGGCGACGCCGTCGGCTCCACTTCATCGATCCGCATCCCGAGCATCGCCGCCACTCCGTAGTGGTCCGACAAGGGGTACAAGTCCGCCGACGCGTCCGCGACGGTCTTGCCGCCCCCTGTGCGCCTGCCGGTGAGGAGCTGGTGCCAGACGGAGCCCCACCAGCTCGGGTGCGCAGGGACGTACACCTCGTTCCGCGTGAAGATGACAAGCCCAATCGGCGCCCCGTTCACCTGCCGTGGGTAGGCCTCCTCCACATCGGGGCAGCTCGCGAACTCGCGCAGCGCAAAGGCGGGCCGTGAGAAGAACATGTGATCAATCTGCGAAGGGATGTCCGCCTCCAGCTTCAACAGCTTGAAGTACGACGAGCTCATCGTGTTGAAGGCGTTGCGGTTGGAGAAGGTGAAGAGGCGCAGGCCTCGATCGCGCTCGACCTCGTTGGTGGCCGTGTCCAGCAGCGCCCGCGGGGTCGGCAGCACGGCGTGCAGGTCGTACCCGTGCTTCCGCAACAGGATCAGCATCATCTGCACCTCCAGCGACCGCTGCGAGCAGTTGAAATCACCACCAATAATGACTCGATCGGTCGGGCGCGAGGTACTCATGATTAAGTTCGCGAAGGAGATGACCTGTGAGATGCGGTAGGGCAGGTAGCGCTCCCTCTTCCACGAGGACAGCTGACTCACTTTCTGGTAGATGGCGACGAGGTGCGTGGTGTACAGCGTGACCTCCTGCAAGGTGACCGCGTCGCCGTTCTCGCCGCCGGGAACTGGCACATCGACACGCACCATCGCCGCCCCTTTGTTCGCGAAGAAGTCGCCGTGCAGCACCATTTCTGGGTAACCTTGCAGGGGGTACGTGTGGAAGAAGGCCTGCTTCACTGGGTAGCGCGAGATCACCGCGCAGCCGGACCCGTAGAACGAGCTGCGGAAGCGGCGGAAGTAATAGCTCTCCTGCACCTCCGGTGGGGCGCTGTGCCGGATGAGGTCAAAGTCGGCCGGCGAGAACTGCTCCTGCAGCAGGATGATGTCGTAGTTGCGGATCTTGGTTGCGAAGACCTTCATGCGTGCCTCGCGCATCTTCGAGTTGAAGATGCCCCACAGGTTGAAGGTGGCCACGCGCAGCGGCACCTCGTCCGTCATCGGCATGTGCGTCATCGGCTTCCTCTTCTTCTTCCAATCCCCTTTTTTTTTGGGGGGGGGGGCCTTTGATGTGGCTGCGGTTCTTTACTGGTTTCTCTTGCACACTCTCTTCTTAGTGTTCCACGAGGCAGGCAAACAGAAGAGAAATGGCTGCCGGGTTGAAGGCGTCGGCGTCCACAGCGCGTACAACCCACTCCGAGCAGAGATATGAAAGAAGAGCAAGCAGCAATAATATTAACAAATGAAAAGAAGAAGCAAGGAACTAGGCCGACGTGGCGGCGCGACGAGTGCGCGGTATTCCCCCCTCCGCAAAGATAAAGAAAAAAGAGAAGAAGAGTTACGAGCAACAGAACGCCTTTTGCTTTGGACAGCACTTGTTATGAGCCGTGTCTGCTGCTGCTGCTGCTGCTGCTGCTGCAAGAGGGGGAGAGACGCACCGCGCTAATCTCCGCTCTGACGAGGTCGCAGAGAAGCGAAAGAAAAAAAAAAACAGCTGGCAATCAAGCACGTGTGCGCTCGTATAAGTCGTGCTCAGTGACGCTGATGTTTTTTTTTCCCTTGTTTTATATAGTGTTGAAAACTGCAAAATGAGAGACCAACAACGGACGCAGCTGGTGGCGGTGGTGGAACAGGATGTGTGCAGCGGCAACGCAGCAAAGCAACAGGGGGAGAGAGAGAAGAAGAAAGTGGAGGAGGGTGTGTGGGTGGTGGACATGGCAGCAAGCATCTCCAACACGTTCTTCGCTGCTGCTTCCATAGAATCTGATAGGCAACCACACCAACACTGTCCGCTGTCGTCCTAGATTTCCTGCTCCACCAAATGGAGCCAACGTCCAGCGCAACAGGAAAAGAATCAAGTCTCGACAACGTACCCTGTGTGTGTGTGTGTGTGTGTCAACGGCTGAGAAGAAGAAAAAGGCAACGAGGCACACACACCCCTTCTTCTTCGTTACACGAGTGCAATGCTCGAAGTGCATTGCCTTTCGGTTGTGGTTGCTGATGTTGATGTTGAGGCCCCAATGGAGGGAGAGAGGCAGTTGAGGGGGTGTCCCGCGAAGGAGCCACCTCTCTTCTACAGTAGAGTACACCAACAAGCAAACGAAATACCACGTTTCTCCCCCGGCATCACGACAGCAGGCGCCGACACAACTCTGTCGTCGTGTACAATCGTCTGTTTTTCTTCCTCTCATCTTTCTTTCTATAACTATCAAGGGCCTCCTCCCCGCATTTACTCCTGTGTTCCCCTCCATCCCGTTCGTCTACCGCTGCTTCTTCGACTCCGCCGGCCTCGAGAAGAAGCTCAGCTCCGATTCGATCGGCACTAAGCGCACCTCCTCCGGCTCGAGGGCCAACCGCCCAACACGCAAAGAGGCGTAGATGATGCAGCTGACGTAGATGCCGCAGGCCACCGCGCATTGGTAGATGAAAGCGCGCAGCGCCGCCTCGCCAGTGCTGGCGTGCATGTTCCCAAACCGGCTGGTGAAGGTGTAGAGGTGGCTGCTGGACGAAGCGAAGCTGCCCGACGGCGGAAGGAGCTGCACCGTGAGTAGCAGCCACAAACACACCGAGGCGACGCCCCCACACGTAAAGAGGACTGATGACGACAAATCAAGGCTCGCCCACCGCCGAAGCCTCCACAGGGAGAGCGCGACGCCCCCGCTGCCTACCCCAATCACCATCTGCCGCACCACCGTCGGGATAACCGTCCAGGAGAGGGCGCCGGTGCTCAACACCGAAGCGACGAAGATCATCTGCAGCCACGTCACGTCCGCCGCGTGTACCAAACTGGGGGCGACGGCCGAGGTGCACCAGCGCGACGCTGGCAGCGGGCGCGGATCGTCGCCGTCCTGCTGTGTCAGCGCTGACGGATCGTTGTGCTGCTGCGTGCCCTCCGCCTTCCTCCCCGCCGTGGTGGAGGACGACGGCAGCGGACAGAAGGCGAGGGGGTGCGCACGTCGCAGCACAGACGCCACCACGTACACCGCCGCCAGCAGCGAGCTGCACGGGAGCGCCAACACGCCACTCGCCGGCCCGTTGCGCATGAAAAGCGCAGTGCCAGACAGTATCGCCAGCGACAGCATCCACGACAACAGTACCACCTGCTTCACGACGTACTCCTCGCGGCAGAGGCAGGTGACGACCTTCGCCCGCTTCCCCTCGCTGCCATCGGCAGCGGCGGACGTGGAGGACGGTGGAGCAGCCGGTGGAGGGGCGCTACCACGACTCGCACCACTTCGGCCACCACCACCACGACGGGAGAGCCGCTTCGCTTCCCAGTACGCGTGCTGCTCCGCCTGGTGCGCCGCCCGCTCTGCCGCGTAGCGCACGGGCGTCTCAAACGTCAACGGTGGCTTACGAATGCGGTAGAAGGTCAGCGTCAGCACCGACGCCGCGTTCCCCAGCACCACCATCACCACCGTCGCAAACTCCAGCCAGCGGGCGCTCTCGCGGTGGACGTAGTCGTCCTCGATGGCGAAGAGTTGGGTGAGGGCCTGCGCGGCGTGCGTCCACGGCAGGCCGAACCACTCCGACAGCTGCCACGCGTTGGCGGCAGGAAGCGCACAGCTGAGGTACGAAGGAGACGGCCCGCTTAGACAACGCGCCTGCATCTCACGTGCCCCGGTAAACGATCGTCCCATCAAACCTTCCAAACTACTGCTGTGATTCTGCCGGCTTTGGTGCGCTGCTGTGGGAAGCGGCGGCCCCGCAAAGAGATCCATGAAGGCCAGCAGTGGCTGCTGCCGCCACCACCACGGCGTAGTGAGGAGCAGCACCGTCAGTACACTGGACATGGAGGCGCAGCAGAAGCACGCGTTCATGTGCGACTTGTCGGTGTAGGAGGAGTAACCTACGCGGACGTAACCGCCGCTCCTGTCGGACGTCACGGCGGTGGTGGAAGCCGTGTCCGCTGCGGAAGCCTTCACCTTCACCAGAACACGCCGGGAGCCGTGCTGCCAGCACGAGGTGAGGGCCCACAAAAACAGCAGAGGCGTGATGTACAGACACGATGTGAGGCTGAGAGAGGTGAATGTGGCGATGACCACGTAGCTCGCGAGGGGCACCACGCTCGGCTGCCGCTTCAGCGGATATACCACCACCGCACCCTCCTGCATAACAGGCGAAGCGAGATCGAAGGGGTCATCGCTCATGTCTGACTCACGTGGGTGCAGCTGCAGCTCATCGCGCAACACGGCATAGACGGCCCAGATAACAAGAGAGCCCACCAGGCACCACGGCTGCAGCGTGCATACCTCCAGTAGAAGCAGCGGCAGCAAGCCCGCCCCAACGATCACCAACGCGCCAAAGAAGACCGCCGCGTCGTGGACGCTGGGTGGCGTCGCGTCCTCCTCCTCCACTTGTATGGGGGCCGCTTTCACCTTCCCCTTTACACCACGCGCCCCCTCGGCGTCCTCCGTAGCTGGAGGAGAGGAAGACGACGACGGTGACGACGACGCTGAAGCGGGGAGCTGCATGCGTGCCACCCGCACCCGCTCCCGCGCTGCTCGGGTCAGCAGCTGTGACACGGCCCGCATGAAGCACCAACTCCCTGGTGCACCGATCAACACGACGCAGCCCGCCGCAACGGTGGCGATGGCCTGCTGCACGCGGAGTGCATCTGCGTATCTACCGTCCGCGAGCCCGTTACCATCGTCGCTGTTTGGCAGGAGTCTGCGAACAAGATCCGGCTGCGTCCACCGCAGCCACTCACCGCTGAGACGCAAGTACAAGACGTGGAGGGGCAGAAGGACGCGGCCCTGCTCCACGACCGAGGGTGGCAGTCGCCCTGCCACTCCCACCGTGTCGTAGGAGGCTGCGTCGTGCAGGTACCATCCGCGATACGGCTGCGTCAGCGAGCGGCGCAGCCAGTAGAGCGCGAGGTGCACATCTGGTGAGGTGACCGTGATCGTGTCACGCGGCAAGCTCGTCGTGAGGAAGAAAGAAGGGCCTTCGGTGCAGAGGAGCACCGCCAGGCCGCAGAGGAGCCCGACGACGAGCTCAAACCCAAGAAAGAGGCGCATGTTGGCCTTTTCGCTTTCCTCTATGTTATAATGGAAGGAAGGGAGAGACAGGCGGAGAAGGGAAAGGTGGCGTTCGCAGCCGCGTGAACATGCGGAAAACATCTGCTAAAGAGCGACGACGAAGACCGGTGTGCGAGTCCCGTAGCACCCCTTCATCGAGGTGCAATGACTGTGACGATGTACGATGCAACACACGATGTGCTGAGGCTTCTCTGTGTGGGCGTGTGTGTGTGTGTTCTTCCTTCCAAGTCGAATCCCGCCTTTGAGGCGGCAGCGCGCGTGAAGAAGGAAGAGGTGGGTACACGATGTATAAACCAACGGAGGTAGCTGAGCGCAGCGGTGCGCGTCACGTAGCCGGCTCTTCCTTTGCGGCTTCCATCAAATGGATCTAACCCATGTCCTACCCTAATAACCGCAGAGAGGAAAACAAAGTAAAGCACACGAAGAGAAGAAAGACCTGCTTCTAGCGTACAACGGCACGAATGCAGTACCCAACGTCAACGAAGCATTCCAGCAGACACGGTGTGACGACAGCGGACCAACTCCAGCTGCGGAAGCAAACATCACTCATACACACACACACTGAGAGAGAGAAAATGCATATACGAAAGAAAACGCGCGATATCCACCAGGAAAATAATATGAAGAGAAGGGGCTCGCCGCAAAAACAATGAGTGAGCGACGAACTGCACTGCTAAGACACGTAAAGATGGGCTAAAGAAATCAACATCGTCAACAACAGCAGCGACACCACGGTGAAAGCAGCTGTGTTTTTTTCTTTGGGGTGGGGGACTGTAGTCGTCGTGTTTCCTTTCTCATTTCGCTTAGCAGTTGGCGGTCTGATCTCCCGCCTTCGGCAACCACGGGGCGGTGCGGTTCACGGGGTACGACATCCGCATGTGCATCTCCGGCCGGCGCATGTGCACACGCGGCTGCAAGAAGCGGCGCGCCTCAAGTGGGATGTCCATTGGCAGCTTGATGGCCACCTGCCTCTGCTGCTCCTCCATCAACTTCACCGCCTCGTTCAGCCAGTTCACGTCGAGCTCCTTCGTCTGCTCGATGTGATCATGAATTGCCTGCTGGTGGGCGCTGCCGACCTTCACCTGGTCATGCACCATGTGCGTGAGCTCGCTCATCTGGGCTGCCGTGACATCCGCAATCTTCTGCGCTGGCACGCCGGCCCACAACTCCCCCGCGTACACGCGCGCGTCCTTCGGCACGGCCGACCCCGCCGCGACAATCGCGTTGTTCTCCACCACGGCCCCCAACGCAATGGAGGCCCCTGGGCCGATATACACGTTGTCGTGCACCTCGCAGCAGTCCAGCGAGGCGCCCACGCCGATGTACGTGGTGTGCCCGACGCGCACCTGCCCCATCAGCGTCACACGGTCCATCACAACGGTGTGGTCGCCGACAACCGTCGCGTCCTTCGTGTGGTAGTTGCGGAGGACGGAGTGGTAGAAGATGGTCGTGTCGTGGCCAAGTACGACGTTGCCGACGACGTACGCACTCGGTGCGATGAAGCCGGCGTCCTGCGTCCACGGCAGCATCCCACGGTAGGCGCGCACGTTCTGGTGCCGCATCACCGGGTAGGGGTGCCGCTTCGTCTGCATGTAATGAGCGATGATGGAGAGACGGCTGCCCACGTCCTTCAGCATAAAGCCGAAGTAAGGGAAGAAGCCGGGGACAACGGTGGCGTTGTTCGGCATGGCGCGTGCAGATACAAATAATAATTAATAAAGCGAGAGAAGTGAATGACTCGCGTTGCGACGTGCAGCGGCTCTGAAAAGCGAGAAAAAAGAAATTAGTAATACGAAGTTCGGGTGGTAATTGCCGAGGAGCGGCAGAGGAATAGCGCCGGGCAGCGAACTCCAAAAGAAAAGAAAAGGCAAGAGAAAATCTTAAAATCCTACGTTTCCCGAACTCTGCAGGGGAAACCACAATCGATAGATGCTACTCTACGCTAACTAAAGAATACCTCCCTATCAACGCTTGTTTAACGTGCGTGTGTGTGTGTGTGTGTGTGTGTGTGTGCACGTGGTTGAGGAGCGGTTCTCCGTGAATGCGCGCTGACGACTGACGGAAGTCACCAGAAGCTTTCCTGCATTCCCTTGCTTTTGTGTTGGAGAGGCGAGAGAGGCAGGAGAAGATATCGCAGGTGGGCGTGTTTTATGACACCGCGTTGAGGCCGGTAAACAGCGGCGAAGAGGGAGAGAGGACAACGAGCAGCCGATAAGACAGCGGTTGTAAGGCGGAAGGGTGCGACACCGTGGAGAAGGCGTGGAGGAAAAGAGGCGTCACAGCAATAAAATATGATCCGTGGGCATGTGGGACTTCGTGTCTACGTGCTTTTTTCTTCTTCATTTTAATCATGTGAGAGTGCCGCCAGAAGATGCCTTTCCAAGTACTCCGCGGGTTGGCGGTCGTGCACCTCTCCGCTAGGCAACGGTGACGCTGTTCAATACTAATCCGTTGCTTAAGGGGGCGCTATACGGCCGCGGTAGCTCGGCACTGCCAGGAGAGCTGCATGACGGAGTTTTCTTTTCATCGCTTTGATTATTCCTTCCGTTCCTTTGATTACTTAGCATTACGGAGGACACCACTGGCCGAACCAGCTGTGATGGGTGTAACAGAAGGAAAAGCAAACAAACACAGAGGAGAGAGAGAGAGAGAATGCCGTGATTGCTGTGAGTCCGCCCCTTCTTCCATTCCTCAACGTGGGAGACGGAGCGGCTTTCCAGTCATCGCGTGCATGAAGCAAGAATTCTTCCATTTAACAATAAGAAGGAGAGAAAGGGAAAAAACAAAAAGAACGTTAGGCGCACCGGCGCGGCTTCCTCTCTCTCCTCTCGCTTAGGATGGAATGCGTGTACAGCGGGGGAAAGGTAGAGAAGGGATCGTGGTGCATGAGCTCCCGCCTTCGTCAAGCAGGGGGAAGAGCATGAAGAGGTGCACCTGTCCACCTGACGGCAAACAAAGATGATCTCAACAGCTGATGTTTCTCCCGCCTCCGCTGATTCTTTTCTTCTTTCTTCTTTATTGACCTTGGGGAGTGAGGAGATGCCGGCGAAAGCTATGAAGCAATAAAAGCTTCCACGCAAACACACACACACACATGCGCGGCTGTACGCACTGGCGTGCTCGGGAGACCGCTGCGGTGCGGGTACGGGGGCGACAGTACAGGAGCGGTGACTTCCACGGTGTTGGTGCGTAACACACCTCAAGTCCGCCAAAAAAAATTAAAAGGAAAAAAGCGGAACCCATAAAAAAAAAAACTCCACACGGAAGCCCAGCAGAGCAAAACGGAGTTATCGGATGAACGAACCGTTGTCGCCATCGCGAAGCTTTCTCCCCCATTCAGAAATATATATCTATACGTTGATGACCCAAGACGACACAAATACGGAGATACTGTGCTCGGGCGGGGGGCAGGAGTCAACACACACACCCACACAGACAGACACACACACACACACACGGCAGCGACAACAACAAACAGAAATGCTTAGAAAAAAAAAAAGCGGGCCACGATGTCATCGAGATGAACCTCCCGAAACGCTAAGACGATCATCACCATCATCATTCGAAAAAGGAACAGAAGGGGGAGGGAAGACTTCATAAGTCGAAAATCAATAAATAATAGGAGAGGAAAACATCGCTTTATCAACTAATAGGCGTGCTCGCTCTTCTCATGTGCGCGCGTTTTCCCTTTCAACGAGGCGGACAGCAGGAACACACAGAGGGAGATGCCCAGTAAAACTTATTAAATGAAAGAGGAACAGCGAATTGCCTACGCAAGACATGCACGCGCGCATCCATACAACTGCTCAACAGCAATAATAATAGTAATAATAATAAAGACCGTGGAAGAGAAAAATTTTTTTTGCTTCAACTATGAAAGTAAAACAGCGTGAGAACGGAGAAAAGAAGAAAAAGCCTTACAAACAGCCAGGGAATTAACCAGTGGCAGTGCTGCACGCCGTACACACACACACACATACACACGCAAATTGACACAGACAACTAGAGGCGACCGCCAAAAACAAGAGGAGAAAGAAGCGTGACAACATCGCGGGAGAGGCTGAAGGAATTGCAGTAATGAGAATAGACGACAACGGAAGAGGGAGCGTGCGATTACAAAAGTGAGAGAAAACGTTTTCCTTAAAAAAAAACAAATATTGAAAGAGACAACGTTAAAAAATGGAACCTGTCTTCCTGCACTCTGCGCCCCTCCACAACAACTTGTCAGCGAGGTGACGAGAACAGCCAGATAGGCATCCGCATCGTGCGTTTACGCAGCGCCGCCACATACACACACACAAACATACCCGCTCTCCTCGCGAAAAGGAAAAACAATTGCACTGAGAAAGTTACTGTGACGAGCTATTTCTTTTCTTATTTCTCCTTTCTGCGTGTTTTACATGGAAGACGAAATCATTTTGCTCACAGTCATGACTGCGATAACAGGCAGCAGACGAGCAGCGAGACGGCGTATGCAAATAGGATATATAAATCTGTATATATAGGTAATGTAGGACCGAATGAGCAAACAAGAGAACACCTAATGAGGTTGTTGTCTGTTCCTCAATTCCACGTGAAGGCATCGCGGGCGGACACCAGCTAAAACAAGTAGCGAGAAGACATAATTTAATAAAGGAGAAGAGTCGCGTGCTTTCACGGCACACAGCAATCGACCAAAGCAAGAGAAAACGGTGAATAGATAAACAGATAAACATATATACATGCGGGCAGATGTGCCGGACACCTCTGACGTTACCACAATTCATGAGATTTTCTTTTTCTCAAAGAAGAAAAAAAAAAGAGAACGTTACACAAACCATGGAACAACAACAAAAGAGGGTAGCTGGAAAGTGCGGAGTACGTTGACGCGTGTCACACCAACATGTGCGTTTTCCCTCCTTCTTTCCTTTAAAAGCTTTGCGCTGTTTCACATCTGCGGAAAAAAAAACCCGACTCCGAAAGAGTGAAAGAAACGGAGAACGACTGCGCTTCGCAGCAACGACGACAACAACAGCAAAAGCCTCTAAGATGTAAAAACTGGCTGAAAAAACCGCAGCGAATGGAATGAAAATGCAGAAGGACGCCGCA
>NW_015438384.1:369094-429499 GCF_001293395.1 Leptomonas pyrrhocoris
TGCGCTTCGCAGCAACGACGACAACAACAGACAAAGCCTCTAAGATGTAAAAACTGGCTGAACAAACCGCAGCGAATGGAATGAAAATGCAGAAGGACGCCGCAACAACACACACACACACACACACACACACACAAAGCTCTTCATTGAAGTGAAACGCTGCCCGATCGATTCAGCTGCTGAAGTCGCTCACTGGCGGCAACGTACCAGCTTGAATGCGGCACCATCAAATAGTCCAAAGCTGGACACTCTGAGAGCCATTCAAAATCTTTTGAGAGCTGCATGCAACCGCGCAGCAAAACCTTGTGTAGGTGCTTGAGGTGACCAAGCAAGGAGACGTTGGTGAGCAGACGGCACTGGGAGAGGTCCACGTACGCAAGCGCGGTACAACTTTCGAGGCCGTTGATGTCCTTCAAGCGAACGGCCCCGGTGACCTCCAACACGTGTAGCTTCCGACAGCTGCCGATGCCTGCGAGCGAGCTGAGGTGCAAGCACTGCGTCGCCCGTAGCTCCGTGAGCAGCGGCGACCCCCGCAACCACTTCAGGTTCTGCATGTGGCGGTTGTGCGTGATGCACACCTTCTCCAGCGACGGCAGCGGCGGCAGCGCGGCAAAATCCTCGACGCTCGAGCAGTTGAAAAGGGTTAGTTCGCGCAGCATCCGCGCGGCGCGGTGGACGAGGGGCGTCAACCTTATCATGTCCGGCAGTGATATGTCGAGGAGCTGCAGGCAGTCTAGCCCGATCCCGAGCCCGCCAGACGCGGCTCCCTCTGGCAAGATGAGGGAGCTCGAGCTGTGCTGGTGGAGCGTCAAGGAGCGCAGAGCCCCTGCCAGTCTCGGCAACCAGGAGATGCTGCGTAGCATGGCGCAGTGCTGAATCGATATCGCTCGCAGCTGCGTAAAGCCGCAGAAGACGTCGAAGGCAGCAAGTCGGTTGCAGCTCTCCAGAGTTACCTCCCGCAGTCCGGTGAGGCCGCGCAAGGCGTCCAGGTTGGTGTAGCAGCAACCGCTGAGGCTGAGACGCTCCAGGTACAGGCACTGCTGTATCCAGCGCGGGAGTGCGCGACGGAGGGAGGCGGAGATGTGCAGTTCCTCCAGCACCGGCGTTGCACCGGCGGGGAGCGGGAGCACTAACTTGTTCCGGCGAGGCCGAGGCGCGGGAAAGCTGCCGGCGCTTCCCTTCGCCGCCTTTCCAGCTTTTGACGCCGCTGCGGCTACCTTCGTGGCTTTCCTGCTTTTCACGGACAACGGCGCACGCGGGGCCGGTGGGGGAGGTGGAATTTTGCCGGAAGTCTCCGCAGAGTTCGGCGCAGAGTCCGTGCGAGTTTCTTCCTCCTCCACCTCCTCATCGTCGTACGTGACGAGCCCGTGGGCATCGTGGAAGATGGCGGCGGAGCAGCGGTTTAAATGAAGAACACGCAACGACGCGTAGAAGCGCCGCAGCAGCGCGATGGCGGGCAGCGAGACGGTCGTCACACGAACCGCCCGCAGCGGTGCGTTCAATGAAGTGATAAGCTGATTCACCTCCGCCTGCCTCCACCGCAGACACGACCGCACGTCCACCTCCACGATCCGCCGTGTGACAGACGGCGAGAGCTGCACGTCCCACAGCTCCGCCATGCGGTCCATCTGCAGCGCAAAGGGGGCGTTGGGCACTCGCAGGCGCCGCACGCCCGCCGTCGACCCCGCCCCCACCGATGCCAGCACCGCCTCGCCGACGTCTGCACTCGAATACAAGTACAGCCTTCGCACGTTCATTTCTTTCACGCGCACACAGCACACGAGTCGGGCCGCACCGGCAGCGGTGGACACCTCTGCCATGCAGCGGTCAACCCACCACATCCCAGCTTCCGCGGCCGCCAAGGCATTGCGGTGCGGCGCCAAGTCGTTGAGCGTCACCACCAGCACCTCCGTTGCATCCGGCGGGAGAGACAGACACACGTCTGCGCCGGGCACACGCTCCGCCTGCACGCGCTCCACCGTGAAGTCGCCAGTGCTGCTCTGCGCGACGGCGCCACGCCGCTCCGCCGCACTGCGCAGACGAGGGCCAGCCGCCAGCGCTGCATAGGGCAGCGACGTGGACGAGCGTGCCACCTCCTCGAAGATCGTACGCATTCAAACGTAGAGGAAGAGGAAGATCTGGGACGAGTCACACCCACACACACACACACACGATAAAAGTACAGGAAGACCAGCGCAGCAAACCGCAAAGTAAAACCTGCAGAGTCTGCGTCACGCACAGAGAGAGACACACACACACGCTGACAAGAGAACCCGCACTCGATACGCGTTGGGCGACGGCGGATAAATCTTGAGGAAGAATCTCCCACACAGACCGAAGAAGAAGAAGAAAGAGCGAGCAAAGCGCCGTAATAAACGCCTCCTTTTAGAGGCACAAAAACAAGCCAAATAAAATAGTTATATATGAATGGTGGTGGTCGAATGACGTGTATAAGAATCAAAGGAGAATGCAACGGCACAAGAGAGGTGAGGGATAAACCCAGTTGTGGCCGAAAAATGAGTCGTGGGAACAACACGAATGCAGCAGAGGGCACCAAAAAATGGAGATGGAAAGATACGAAATAATAATAAATAAAAAAAACTTGTGTGGGTGTGCGTCTTCAACGACAAAAGCTGCGCCGTGGTCCTCCAACCGTGACAACACAGGCGATACAAAACAACAGCTTCGGCGTCACGCGCAAACGAGACCAAGAGGTGGAGTCAAACAACAAAACAGTGGCACCACCAAGAAAGAAAAAAATATGGAGAATAAAAGTATTATCAAGACACGATTATCTTTTTAAAAGGGAAAAAAGAAATAACACTCAGAAATAATAATAGTAGAAAACCGAGATACAGATTCTCTGCTTCGCTGGTCCGCGCCGTTTTTCGTGCTGTTCAATAAAAACCGTTTACAACTCTAAACGCACTTCAATTCACGGGTGCGTTTCCAAAGAACAACAACAGAACAATAATGTGAAGGCCGCGTTAACGAAGGGGAATAAGAATAATAACAGTAAAAAGAAGCTTAACACACACGCCAAGACTGGAATGCAAAATAAGAAACAGGCAGGTAAGAGTGGTAACCGTAGTAATACTTATATACGAGAGAAGAAAAAGAAATAGACAAGAGAAGGTATCACCTTGATAACAGTACTGGTGTGCCCGGTGACGAGACGGGGTGTTTCAACCGTTTTTTTTCCTCTTCTTCTTTAATGTATCTCTCGTAAGAGAGGAGGACGAAGGAAAGAAAAGGAAAGGGCGCCTCTATTCGAAATCCTCCTTTGACCTTGCAGGTGCGCAAAGTACGAGTAAAGGAGAGACCAAAAACAACAGAAGAAGAAGAAAAATAAGATAGAGAAAATAGCGGAGCTGTTCTCTTCGCTCCGGCGGGTGCTCGTTCTCGTCCTCTCCCTCCCTCCGCGACGTCGCACAAAGGGGATCGTGAGAGAAAATAGAAACGAGTGCTTTCTTCTTCTTTGTTTTTCGCTCTTCGTTGTGTCAGTAACACACGCACTCACGTACAATACACACAAGCACACGTACACAAGAAAGTAGAAAGGAGAGAAGGAGAAGACAACACACCAATCAAAAAAAAAAAGGTCGAGAACTTAAACTTCTCGTGTCGTTGTCGTTGGGATACGTACGTGAGGTTCACGTGTTAAGCTCCTTGCCGAAGAAGGGGAAAGTAAAGTTACCAATGAATAAATATATATATATATATAATAATAAGAGTAGAAGAAGAAATTTTTTGGGGGTTTTTTTTTCTTGAGAGGCAGTATTACGGTAAAGGAGGCACAATTGCGGAAGCAAGAACAGACCATATAGATAAAGTACGTCGGAAAGAACACGTCGTATTTCACGTTATCAAAGAGCGGCGTCAAAAGGCCGCCAAACAAACAAACAAAAAACGAGTTGAAGAGAGCGAGGAAGATAAAGTAATAACAAAGAAGAAGAAAGACAATAAAAGGAAAGGGAAAGAACACGAAGAGAAATGTGAGGTGGTGCTTCCAGTGTTTGCGGGCGTGTGGGGAGTTGAGCCCCACCACGGTACGTCCACGGCGTTGGCAGCGGTTCACGGCGGAGAGGGAGGAGTAGAGAGAGAGAACAAGAGATGGACAGCAACAACAAGGTGGAAAACGTCGCTTAAACTTAATTATTTAAATAAATAAATAAATAAATAATAGTAATCGTATTAAAACGGCCAAAAGACAGCGCCTTCGAGCAGTGAAAGGGGAGAGGGAAGTACGCGGGTCGATGCGTTAAAGTAAAGTGGGAAAGCACAACTGAGAAAACAGGAGAAAACAAACAATCAAACAAAGAAAAAGGAATGAAAAAATGCCGACGGGCAAACGAGAATGGAAAAATGAAGCAGCTCCCAAGAAGTGAGCAAAACGTGAGCGTTGATGTGAGACGCAAACGACGGGGGCTGTAAAAGGGCTGTGAGGGGGGAGGGGGCTGGCCGCTCACGAGCTGCGACTGTTGTGTAGGAGGCTTTATTGCGAGATTACCACAAAGACAGAGTACCAGAAAACTCAAAAAAAAAAAAAGGAGGGAGGGGGACTTCACCACCACCACCGAAACCGAAAGAAGAAAGAGAAAAACAAACTAACAAAAAGAAAAGCCAGATCAACTGAGGAGAAAGAGAAATACACGGAGCGAATTAGACGCCTAGCAGCGTAGGCAGAAATAGTTTCTTACCTCAGTACCAGCAGCCAAAAGCAGGGGGAAAGGGGGATAAGACGCTTCGAGTTCAACCTGCTTCTTTTTTGCTGTTATCTGATTATTATTATTTTGTCTTTTCTGAAGACCAAGACCAACAACTATCGGAGTAAATAATAGAAATATTTAAATGGCAGGACTAATATAAACGCGCACAGGCGTGCTAAGCGAAAACTTCAAAAAACCAAGAAACAAATAAGAAGAGACTGAGTGGAAAATGTCAGATATAGATATACACCTGAAGAGGGGAAATAAGGCAAGTCTTTTAAGGATGTGTCGGTGTATTCGAGCTTATTGAGTTTGAATACAACACGGGCTGGGGATGACGGTGGGGAAAAACACACAAAACAAAACTAACAGAGCAAACGAGAAGCAAGAGCAACGACGCTGGAGCTGCGCAGAGGAGGAACTACAAGAAGTTTGAAAGGGAAAAAGGGAGAAACAAAAGAAACAAAAAACGGAGTGGTTGAAAAGTGCGGTGCAGACACGTGCTCGTCTGTTCTCGACTGCTGTTTTGGCTCCCTACTGCCTCACCTGACCGTTAAGAGAAACCAAATACCTTTTCTTTTGTGAGACGGAGTCGCGGACACGTCGAAGGCTTCTTATGCCGACCGCGCAAGCAGCCACAACACCAAAATAATAATAATAACGACAGAAAACACGTGAGAAGAGCCGCACCGATGTGCGATAAGTTCCTCTCGGTTGAATGACCGGGCGCAGTGGAAGGAAGAAAAACCAAGGTACACAGTTTCTCTCTTCCGCTGTCGCTCCAACCTACGGCGGAGTGCGTCGGACTCGTCCGTAAAGAGGGGCGAAAACAACTACGAACGAGGTGGAGGTACAGGTACACAGACGCGCACAAGCACACACACTGACAGGCACACAAGGAAAAGAAAGAAAGAAAAGAAAATGCGCGCGACCCACCAACCCAAGCCTTGCAATCAATGACCAGCGCACTCGAGGCGCAGCCCTCTTGCCTTTCTCTCCGTGGATGCGCTCGTCTGATGTGCCTCTGTAGAGGAGAGTCCACAACAGTTGCGCCGTTGGTTTGGTTTCCCTCCTACCTTGCGAGCTGCCTCCTGCGGCGGCAAAGGTTAAATGAGCTTCTCTTTTGCTGTGGTTGACGATGATCCGTTGGCTTGTTTGCCGCTGATCTCGCTGAATCGATTGACAAGTCCCGCGACGAGAGACGCTTCTACTTTTGGTTTACGCTGGCAGCTCTGCTGTGTTGTCCAGCGATTGCCGAAGCACCGCCTCGTGCCGTCCAACGTACGTGTGCGTGTATACGCGCCCCTCCAACAAAACTTGTATGAGCGGGGTATAGGACAGACAGTGCTGGACAGACGAGTGAAATGAATCTCAGCCGACTGCAGGAAAACAGGAAAATAAGAAAATTCAAACACCAACGTGGAAACACGAAACAGCAGCGGCGTTGCAGCTGTACCCGGAGCAGCAGAGGAAGAAAACAGAACTCAAACAACGACTTTTCCTTGTGGCTCTTTTTTTTTCGGAGGCGTCGGCAAGCGCGGAAGGAAGAGAAGGGAAAAGAAGAATTATCACTGGGTATACAAAGAAACACAAAACAAGAAGAAGAGGACACACATACACACACACACACAGAGGGAGGAAGGGGTGAGCGGCGGGGCAGCGCCCAATGCGATTAGATTCGAAATCAGCAACAGCAGCACGTCAACGAGGTTGGAAAAGAGTAGACACCGCGAAGGTGCAGAAAGATAAACGTCGAGGAGCCAACAAGTCAGAAATTCGAAGTGACAGAGTGACAGGTAATGTGGGCACACCAGCAACCAAGAAGGAGAATAATATAATGTTGATAGTCGAGGAGAGGAGGGAAAATAGCTGGTATGTCGAATACGAAAAGTACGAGAAAATACGAAAACAAAAGACTTCATAAATCAGAAACCACAGAATATATATAATGCAAAGAAGAGGTGTGATGCTGCGAATCACAGAGATAGAGAACGGAAAAAGTAAAAATATTCGAAGACGAAAGAAGAGGAAGCGAGCACCCACGCACACGCACGCACACGCGAAGGTCAATGGAAGCGAAAAAAAAAAGACAAGAAATAGGAGGGAAAATACGAAAAACAACGCAAAATGGTGGCTTTCGATCGCGAATTAACGGTGACGACACACGTCGAGTAAATTAGAGTTATATATAGATATATATATATATATATATGTTCAAGAAATTGGAGAAGGTAAAGTAACTTACAGAGAGATGCAGTCGACGGCTTTACTTGCTTGGGATGTATGTCACGGTGCAGAAGTGTGTATCAACACGTAAAACCAAACGAGAGGGGAAAAAAAAAGATCCAAATAAAAACACTGAAAAGCAAAAAAAAGAAGAAAGCGAACTGTTCAAAGCTCAAAAACTAAACTTATATTATACTACCTTCTTCCTCTTGCTGTTGTGAAGCAGGTCCGTGACGTCTTGTGCGAGTGCAAGTCTGCAAAAAAGAAGAAAAAAAAAACGGAACTGAATGAACTCCAATCGAGGTAGATATCGTTGCAGCCGCAGGTCCGCAAATATAGCGCACAGGCGCCGGAAAGAAGGACAGCAAAACTGAACCAAGCCAACACAAATCGCACGCAGCAACACACGGGTTTTTCTCTTTCTTTTCGCTGTTGATGCCACCAAACTCTTTTTTATTCCCCTTTCTTTTGTCCGTTATAACTTTGCGAAGATCCGGTTCTTTCCGTTCTCTTTTCCCCTTTCTTCAACGACGGAAAGTGGCAGTTGCGAAGAAACTAGGAGAAGAAAAAACCTTTGTTTATTTACAAGATGTTTGCTTTTGCTTATGCGTGCTCGTGCTTATGGAACAACGACGCCAACACGAACCGCAGAAACAACGTTGAAGCTCTATTTTTCGTCTTCAAAAAACAATTTACATATATACATATATGTATAACAAAACTCTGTACAGTTCACGTTGCTGGGCGATATCAAGGGGGATGGCACGAAAGAACGGGTCACACACCGGATCGACAGCACGTATACATCAACAAAACCGACAGTACGATTCGACAGGCTTCGTGGCAAGCCAAAAGATTTCTCTCCTTTTTTTTTTTAAGCACTTTCTAAGAAAGCAAAAGAAAAAACAACAACACGGACGGGAAAGAGAAGAGGAACACCCAGCAGGAGGTGCATTAAACAATGTGATTCATATAAAACAAGAAGAGATGGGAAGAAGGGAGAAAAAGATTTCAGACACCCTACACAAAACAGAATAAAACGAAGAGGTCTTTAAAGAAAGGAAGTTTTTTTTTTGGTTTTTCTGCTGTTAGTATTAGAGTTTCGCGTCTGGTGAGAACTCTCTTTCGCGGAGTGGCTCTGTGTTTGGTGGTGGTGGTGGTGTTGGCGCAGGCATAAGGCACGTATATAGATATTGAAAGCGATGATGAGAGGAGTGCGTGGGAGGGAGGGAGGAGGGGAGGGAAGAGGTTCATACGTCGTTTATTATTATTATTATTTTTACGGCGTGTTACAGTAACGATGGTACGATACGTGCAACAAGAGAAAGAAGGAGCAAGGATGCACGAGGGGGATGCGCGCAAGAGCGACGTGGAGAGGACGCGGACGCTGCCGTGGTGTTGGTACTGCAAGAAAGACCTTTAAAGCGTCCCTCCTCGAATAACACAGCGAGGTGTGTGTGTGTGTGTGTGTGTGTGTGTGTGTGTGCAGAGAGCCACCTGCTGCGGCAGAGGTGATGATGCGCTCAGCAAACTGCATAAGGTCGCGAGCACGCCAGTTTAAATATATTTATTTTGTGGAGGGCGTCGGCTCGTGTGTGCGCAACCCCCAAACATTCAACAGCAACAACAAGAAAACCAAAAAAAGCCCTCCGCGTGACCGACGGCGTTCATCTCACGCCCGCCCCTTCACCTGCGACTGCGCTCCACGCAAGGGGACACCAACCAGCAACGACGCAGAAGTGCAGGCGAGCAGGCGGGCGATCTCGCCCACACGCAGATGCGCATGTACCGCTCTATTGCTATCGGCTTTCTTTTACGTTTACACGGCAGCGGCGGTCACGCCTTGGCGGCTGGCGCCTTCGGAATTACCGCTCCTGCCTTTCTGAACTGTCGGCCGATGCACGAAAGCGGTGTCCACAGCAACGGTGTCGTGGCGGTACAAAACCGCATCTGCAGTGGCAGCAGCGGATACGTGCAGCAGTTCGCGACGAGGTAGTTCAGCAGCAGCCGCGGGGTGAGTTGCAGGCCGTACACGGTGGGGCCGACGTTTAGGTAGTGGCCAGTAGATGTGTGAAGGGCTGCCAGCCAGCTGCCGACGTCGCCAACGCCGAGACGGTGCGTGTGCAACAAGTACGTGAGGAAGAGCGTCATGGACTCGCCCAACACGTAGAGGTAAACGGTGAAGAAAAGGCCGCGCTCAAGCACGAGACGGTTAAAGCGGCCCGGCATCGGAGGCCGCGAAGGACCCGCAGACGACGCGGCGGTGGTCGTCGTCGCAGCCGCAGCCGACGGCGACTTCTTCGTGGAGCTCGAGCCTTTTGCAGCCGATTTGGCTGTGAGTTTGTTGTAGCTGCGCGCGTGCGGCGGAGCGTCGCTGCCGTCGCGGTGCGATCCTGTCGGCGTCGCGGGCCGCTTCTTGGGTGCCGTTGCCGCTGCCGCGGAACGCCGGTGCAGCCGCTCTGCCTGCCGGCTGGACATGCAACGCGAATTGAAGCGTAACCTCCCCATACGTGAGAAGGTCGCGGATGGGCTGAGGCAGCCGAACGCTCGCAGGTGTCGCAGCATGGCGCTGCACGATTGCGTTGGAAAAGAAAAGAAGAAGAAGGTGTTTCTTCTGCGCGAAGGACAAAGATGGAGCACGCGCTCTCGCGCCGCTTCTCGTGCGTTCCTTTCTTGACTATTTCATCGCCGTGGGGAAGAAAACGCGTAGTGCAAAACAAACAAAAAAAGAGTGGAGAAACCATTCGAAGGAAATCGTGTGGCGCGCGCGTCCAACAACACGTGGCGGCATTGGCACGAACTGCTCTGCGCCACCTGCTGGCACTCCACACGCACGCAACGGCAACGACGGCAAACCCGCCCAAGCAGACGCGCTGCACACGGGACGACGCGACCGATCAGATGCAGTAGTAATAGCAAACACCATCATACCCGGTGAGGGAAAGCGCTGAAAGTGGAAAGCTTTTTCGAAGCGGTGTGCGCATCGGAAGTTGAGCTGCAACGCACACATGCCTGCACATGCAAGGAGCAGGCGTACGAAGCTGTTCCTGCATCAACCATTGTCCTTCTTTTTCTTGCTCTATTATGTTGATTTACGGACGGAGTGAAGCAGCGACACACTCGTGATATTTTACTGTTGCTTGCAGTTTCCCTTCCTCGTAAGCTGTGCGCCACCACGCCACCTTTCTACCCTTCTCCCCTCTCCCCTTCGGCATCGTCGCGGCCCTCTACGCGAAGCTGTCCTCCGTGAACGGCTCGTCATCTGATATCTCACGCGACGACGTGTTCCAGCACTCCTCCAACTCCGCCAAGCTCGGGCCCTCCTCCGGCTCGCCGTACAGCACGCCGCGTATCCCGTTCAACACGGGCCGCAGCACCGCCAGCCGCGGCAGCGTATCCGGGAAAAACACCACCCGCTCCGCCCGGTTCTCCACAGACGACGAGAGGTAAAAGATCGGCTGATAGCGGGCAAAGGCGTCATGAATAACGAGCGAGCGCAGCATCTGCAGGTCGACAAACACTTTATACCGCAGCGTGTGGAAGATGCCGTAGGAGGCAAACTGCAGGCCGACGCCCCGCATCACGAGTACCTCCTCCACATAAACCCGCGAGAACGCGCTGCTGAGCCGCTTCGCGAGCAGCACTACGGAAAAGAAGAACAGCACGATCGTCACGGTGACGTCGAGCGCTGCCGCGTGCGTCGCCTGGGTGTACGAGGACGAGGAAGAGGCGGCGACGGTGGGCGTGGGGACCAGTGCGCTGCCGGAATTGTGCGTCGCGACCGCACGCGTGCTCGCTTTGTCCTCGCTGATCAGCGACGGCGACTCCCCCTTTGCTGCATCGAAGCCGGTCGCACCTACTCGAGCGCCAACGTAGCGGCCTATGAGGCTCGCCAGCAGCGACATCACCCACGACGTCGAGACACCGCCTCTACCACCCGCACCACCACCGCCGTTGCCGCTGATGATGTGGTTCCCTCTGCCCCTCATTTGCTGAGACGCATGCAGACGGGAGACGAGAACTAAGAAACATGCCACGGCGGTGGCCACGAGCACCATGTCCGCCGCGCCAAAGAGGCGCAGCAGCACCACACGCCAAGAAACAGGACACTGGTTGGGTGCGCCGCCCGCATTGAGGCCGGATGCACTTCGGCTGTGGTTGATGCCGTTGGCGTTGTTGCCGTTCAAACCTACGGTGGACAAAGTGCCGCCCGTCGTCGGACTCGCTGCGGAGGGCCCGTTGCTACTCGTACACGACGTGGTAGCCGCAGAGCCGGGTGCGCTGCTGATCGGTGAGCCGGACCGTGCAGACGCGGCTGCACCGCCAGCTGAAATGCTGTTGCTGCTGCGACTGCTGCTGCGCCTTGCGTCGTAGGGTGTAACCCCTCCCTCCTGTCGACACACACGATAGGCGCGCATCGCCTTACTATAATCCACCTGCTCCAGCCGCACCACGGCGCCGGTGTTCGTCACGTGGTGGTCCACCAGCACGGTTGTTTTGGGGGAGATAGAGGCAGTGATTCCTGCGCCTCCGCCACTGCGGTAAACGTTCAAGCCAGGGGAGAACGGCTCCGCAGTGCTCATCGGTGTTGTCGAGGGTTGTATGCTGGGGGGCGAGGGAACACGGCAGAGACGGGGCCGCGGCACGCCGTTGCCGGCGGTGACCGCACCGACTTCTGTGGGCCCTCCATTGCTCGCGTTGTTGGCTTTGTCGGGGTACACCAGCGGGTCGGGCACCACCTTGGAGCGACGCGGCTGCATGACGAGGCTTCGACGCAGCAGTAAAGCGGCCCCAAAAAGAACGTGACACGCACAAGTACTTTCAAAACAACAAAAAAAAGAATAAATAAATATTTAAAAGACGGGCGTCTCCACGGAGAAAGCCAAGGCAGTGACCACGGTAAACAGCCGCGCACGCACACGATGGGGCGTTCAATGCAATGTGCGAGACCGGCAGAAGCTAGTGGCCAAAGGCGAAAAAAACCTTCACTCGTCCGTAACAGCGCCAAAACAGAAATGGCCCCCACCAAAAGAAGAAGAATTCCACGCACGAGAAGGAGAAGGGAAAGAGAAAGAGAGAGGTTGAGCTCACGCACTTCAGGTGGGCATCATGAGGAGGAAGAGGAGGGAGGTGCAGTCCATAAGTTTGCATCACAGTTAGATAGCAGCGGTGTGCGGGAAGAAGCCACGGGGAGCGCTGAGAGGCAGCCGGTCTTTTTTAGCAAGTGCGTGCGTGTGTGTGTGTGCTGTTCAGTGAGGGATGTTGATTGAGCCTGGTAGTGTGTACTACACGCAGTGAAGCAGCGAGAACGGGGAAAGAAAAATATATATAACGGCGCTTGTGCACACGCATGAAGGCAGACGGCTGTGAAGACAGCAAGGCGAGCCCACACAGGAGAACAGGGATCTTTGGGTTCTCCAGAGACTGCCCCACCTCCCTCCCACATTCTCCTTCTGAATCCGCGCCTCAATCCACGCGTTCGTGGAACGGCGTGTGAAGAAAATCGTACAGCCGTGCAGCGTCCTCCGCATCCATCACCGTCGCCAGCGACGACTGCGAGATGGTGGCGAGACCGATCAGAGAGCCGCACAGCTGCATCACTCGAGGCGCATTTTGGTGGTGGATGCCGGGGAACCGCGACAGCACGCGGGCGGCGTAGTGCGCGGCTTCCCGCTCCGCCGCGGAGGCCGCCAGCCCGCCCGCCTCGCCCGCACTGCCGGGGTTCATCGCGCTGCCCGTGAGCGACGGATCGCTCGGGTCCGCGTTCGCCGTCGCGACGGATTTCTTGAGCGTCACCAGCATGCCAGCCGCGTGGGCCGGACTGCGCGCCCACACGTACGACACGCGCGGGTAATTCGCCATGAGCTTCGCGGTGCGGCCGTAGATGCGGCTCTGCAGCAGGCGGAAGGGAATGCCGCGGTGGAACTCGATGAGGCACAGCGGGTGGCTGTACTTGCGTGACAGCGCGGCGAGTTGGTGTTGAATGCGGCCGGACAGGACGGACTGGAGGTAATCCAAGACGCTCTTCCGCTCCACCGCGTATTCGGGGGAGAGGACGTAGTCGGCTGTGGTGAGAGTCAAGGGGACGAGGTCCACCCCGCGCCGGAATAGGTGGTACGGCAGCGTGGAGCGGAACTCGCGCTCGTCGAAGATGACGCAGGGCGGGGAGGCGCACGTGGCCGTGGTGCTTCTGTCGGTATAAAATCGACCGCTGAGCCGAGCGACGGTGCTGCCGTGGCGGACGATGCCGCGTCGACGTGCCATCAGCAACCCGCTCTCCAGCGCCTCCTCCGTCTGCCGCAGGGAGGACTGGTCAACGAGCAGCGTCCCCGTCAGCGTTGCCTTTGTGTGGGCCAGGCTTTCAAACGCCAGCTGCTCCGCCTGCACTGTTTTCTTGAAGTCAGCGTCGGCCAGGCTGGTCGTGATGAGCTGCACTTTGAGTCTTCGCAGACACGCCGCCGGCAGCTCGTCCTGCGCCATCTCCAGTTGCCGCAGGACGGAGAGCCGCTGAGACGTCACAATCACTCGCTGCACCTCCAGGCGGGCCTCCGCGGCGGGTGCGCCGTCTCCGCCGTCAGCGCTCGTCATCCTGCCCAGACACTCCGTTGGTGTGGTGGGCACGTCGAAGGCCAGCGCAGCGTGGGAGCCGTCCAGCAGCATCGTCAGCTCCGTCGCGGACAGCTGACCGCCGTCTAGTACCAGCACACGTGGAACGTCGTCTGTGGAAACTATATGTGTCTCCGCCGCAACGCCCTCCTCGGCCTCGTCTAGGAGCGGCCGCAGCGTCACAGCTCCGGCACGCACGCGCTCCACGGAGAACAAAAGTGGCGCTCGCTGCAACGCCGACGAAGGGGGTGCATCGACGCGCACAGGAGGACCGCGATCGTTGTTGCTGCTGCTCCCCTCCTCATCTAAACGTCTCTCCACACCGTCTTTTAATGACTTCGTGGACGCAGCAGCGGTGGCAGCGTCAGTGCTCGTATTCTGCGTGGGCAGCGGCGGCATCTGCGAGAGCAGCGCCTGATGAAAGGCCCTCGCGCCACCACCGCCAGCGTCGCCTTCGCCGTACAACGAAGAGGGACCGGCCTGAGTGGCGGACGTGGACCCTCCCCCTGTGCTCGCTGCACTGCGCTGCTGCAGCAGCTTGCGATGCAGTCGTGCGAGCCCGCCCTCCTCGCCGTCGTCGTCGCCGTCCGTCGCACTCGTTGTGCCCTCACCGCTTTCCTCCTCGCTGTCCGCCTCGTCGAGACCGACAGTAGCGAAGAGCGACGCCGTCAGCTCCTGCTGCTGCTCCTCCTCCTCCACGGCAACAGCGGACGCTTCACCCTCCGCATTCCTCCCTCGAGCGCCTCCTTCGTTCTCTTTCGCGGCCGCGGCCGTCGTGGTGTACTCCTGCAGCGTCACGCCGTACTTGGCCTGGTAGATTTGCATAAAGCGACGGAGCTGCAGCTGTTGGTAGGTGTCACAGTCGTGCGTGAGACGCTCCGTGTACCGTACGACGGCGCCAGCGCCGAACGTCAGGAGCAGCAATGTAGGAAAGCGCGAGGCAGATCGCTTGCGCGGCGCGTCGGCATGCAGCAACTCCGACGCCGCTGTCAGTGCATCCTTCGGGGGCGCCACGGGAGTGACCACCACAGACGCGCTGCTCTGTCGACGTGGCGCACGCCGTCGTAGTACCGTGCGACACCAACTCATCGCAAGCCGCACCACCACCTCTACATCCGCATCTTGCTCCTCCGTGTTCGGCATCAACTGCGGTGCCTGTGCTGTCGGGGCACTTCTATCTCCGTCGGCCGGCTGCACCGCACGTACGTCGTCGCCATCGCTGCTGCCGCTGTCTACCACCACGACGGTGGCAGCCTCAGCGGGTGATGGTGGCCGCTTTGATCGTGGTGCGGCACCGCCGTTGCTGCCCGTCGCAACGCTCGGGTACACCACCGTGCCAATTCGGTGCGTTGCGACCGTCACGACGTCGTGGAAAGAAGACGACAGCGTCCAGAGAGCAGCGGGGGGCCGCGCCGCCGTGCCGTAGACGCTGCGCTGCGGCTGGCGCTTCTCCAAGACGCATTCGAGCTGCAGCAGAAAACTAAAGGCCGTGCCGCGTGTCGCACGACGCAGCCGGCGCACATCGATGAGACTCTCCGTCAAGGCGCGGAAGGGCCATTGCGGTTCGTGGCGTCGCACGACGGTGCGCAGGTCGCTGTCGAGGTCTGAGAAGTCCACCGCAAGCGCCGCTGCTTCGCTGATACCGTTGAACCAAATCCCCTTCCCGTCCTTCGCCGCCCGCCAGCCTTGGCGGACGTACGCGGAAGAAGCGGAGGCCTCGCCACGGTTAGCGCTGCTTCGAGGGTATCCGCTGTAATCCACGTGTCCGTTTGACGCGGTCGCGGTGAAGCGCGCTCGGGGAAGGAAGCGCTGCGCACCAACATCTTCGTCCGCATCCGCGGCGGCGGCAGCACGACGAGCCGCGGGAGACCAGTTCGTATTCCCCTTGTTGGACCCGGTGCTGAGATCAACCCCACTGGATTCGTCACGCTGCTGCTGTTGCTGTTGCTGCTCGAGGCGTTGTAGCTCCTGCAGCGTCTCTAGCACGATCTTCGCCAGCAAGCCGTCCAAGGCGAGCACGCTCGGCGAGACGGGGGCGACGATTCGATCCACCTCCAACGGTCGCCCACGCGGATTGTCGTGGCGGCTCAGCGCCTCGAAGTGCCGCACGAAGTCGAGGCGAAACCGCGGGAAGAGTTGAATATCCCCCACGTGCAGCTGCTGGACGAAGCGCTCCGTCCCGATGTGATGGCGCTGCACGAGGCTCCGCATCAGCATCGGCGCATCCGACAGCACCACCACCGGCGGTACAGCGGCGCGTGGCTCCGTGCCTGTAACGCCGGCGATGTGCATCGCACCGCCCCGCAGCAGCAGCTCCGCGCAGAAGGCGGTCTGGGGAGCCAGCGCGTCCTGCACCCGGCCTCCCCCGAGAAAGGCGTGCGGCAGCATCAGTATGGCCATCCCGACCAGCCCCACGGCGAGACGGCGGTGGAGAAGGTCGGCGCAGAGGGAACGGCTGGTTAGCAGGACGACCGCACCGCGCTGGAAGACGGTGCAGCGCTCCTTCGTTCCGGTGCCCTCCTCGATGGCCACGACGGACGTTGAAGGAGATGCGGATTTGGCGAGCGACGAGGAGGGGGCGTCCGGCCCACCGGACTCGTTGGCAGCCCTCGTCGCTTCCAGACCTGTAGCGCTCTCCGTCTCTTTCCTCTGCAGGTGTCGCTCGATGGCCATCGCCATTCGCCTCACACTGCCTGGAGGCAGGTTCTCCGGCACGACGACGCAGTACACCCGCCGCGACCGTTGACGCATGCGTTGCTGCAGCAGCAGCGCCGCCACGACGCCTTCCACATCAAAGCCGACACTGAGGACACAAATTTGGACGTTGTGGTTGTCGGGCATCTCCCGTGCAGAGACGGCCGCAATGAAGCGCGAACACGTCTGCGTCTCGCTGAGCAGTTTGGCTGCATCCGAGTTGTCCGTCATCATTCCAATTTTCTCTTCAAGTGTGTGTGCGTGTGTGTGTGTACAACGCCTTCTTGTCCCGCTGCTGTACGGATGTGCTTCGTTGCGGACCGTATGATGCAGAGAAACGTTGGCGAGTGAAGAGACGCCGCTTCGCACTTCAGATGAGGCACCGAATCCTGCCGTTGGTTGCACCTCTCGCTCCTCGGCTTCTTCTACGTCTGATTAGAAGGCAAACGCACACACAGACATCTGTATTTATACATATAAGTGGAGCGGCTCTGTCGTGCAGCACCACGCCAGGCCCGTGTTTCTCTTCCCTGCCCCGGCAGGCGAAGAAGGGCAACAATGACAGACAGGAGGCAGAGAGAGCGGGAGATGAAATGGTGTCTTCCAGACGAGTGACACACACGGTCGAGGAGCATCGGAGGGTGATGGTGTGTGCTCCCCCTTTGGAGGGGTCAGAGGGAGCGAATGGAAGGCGCGTCCCTTTGCCTCTTCCGCTCCTTTGTCCCACAAGGCAGTTCAACGCTTCATACACAAACATGGGAAGGCGCGAGGAGGGACTTTCCTCTTTTAAGCGTTCTTTTTTTCTTTTGGCGGGCGGAGGGGTGCCTGCAGGGTCCGTGGGCTTCCATAGAAGCCGAACTTCGCACGACGTGACGCGGCAGACACAGGTGGAAGAGAATGCAGCGCGTTGACGCACACCAGCACACACCAGCTATGGCAAAAACAAACAAAATGAATGATGGAGAAGAGTCGGTTCCACAAAGTTACAAAAAGAGCATTCATTCATATACATACATATTTATACCGGAGAGAGGAGACGAAGAAGGGTGGTTCACAATTTACGTCAATGAAAAGAAAAGCAGGCACCAACACACACGCACGCACGATCTTAACTCCCTCGCGGTGGCGGTCGACACGCCATCACAAAAGATTCTCCACTCGCATCAGCACGTACTCAAAGTCGCGGAACGACAGCTGCTGCTCCTCCTCCTGCACCGGCACCTTCGAGAGCAGCTGCGGCTCCACTGTGTGCTTGCGGATGCGCATGTCTCGCTGCAGCTCACCCAACCGCTGAAAGGATAGCGGCTGCCCAAAGCCCTCGGAGGACAACACGAAGTGCCGCACGTCCTTCCAGCTCACCCGACCGCTGCCGGTGCTGTCGAGGCGGCGGAACAGCGCGAGGTACCGCGGCTGGGCGAAGATGGCCCCGAAGAGGATCGGCTCTACCGACTGAATCTGCCGTGACTCCACCTCAATCAGCGGGACGGGGGCAGCGACGAGGGCGAGGTGGTAGCGACCGCTGCCCGCCGCCGCCATCACCACTGCCCGGCGCGCCCGCTGTGCGACGTCGACGACGACGCGGTCCCGCACGCGGCACGGCTCCGCGATGCGCTCGCGTGTCTGCCGCCGTCCGCGGCCGGCGTTGCCGTCGTCCTCGACGTCGTCGAGCGCGTGGATGTCGCAGTGCAGCACGCCCACGTCCACCTCGCCGTCGCAGTCGTAGCGGATGGTGTAGGAAACGTCGTAGTCCGCTGCCAGCACGATCCCCATGTGCAGCACGTCTGCGCAGCCGAAGCGACGGGCGACGACGCGGGTGCCGACGCGGTGCGGTGGAACCGGCCCGTGCAGCGCCAGCGGCGGTGGAAGTTGCAGATCACGCAGGAGGTAGAGCACCTCGGGGAGGTCCTCCTGCTTTCCGGTGCCGGACACCGTCGCGCCGCTGGCACCCGCAGAGCCCTCGTCGCACGACGCCCGCTTCTGTCGCGACATCGACGCGGCACTTGCGGCGGCGGACAACACGCTCGTCACGTGCTCCGCCGCAGAGGATCGGGGCTGGATGGCCACGCTGCCGCGGAACGATGTTGGTGTGTACACCGGCGGCGAGGCAAGGGGCGTGGTGGCCGTCGACGGCGCAAGACGGATCGGCGCCACTCGATTCGAACGACGAGGGGCACGCAGCGAGGGCCCGACGCCGCTGGCGGTTGTCCCGGCAACGTTCATCATCACAGTCGGCAGCAGCCGCGACGAAGGCGAGGACGCCGACCCGAGCACGGACGCAAAGACGGTGGTGGTGTCGGCGCTGATTAAGCTCGACTCCCGCACCGCCGCACCGAAGCGGGCGCCGGTGCGGCGAAAAAAGCGCGTCATGTTCTGATGCGCGCGGTGGCCGTGCGACTCGCGGTGGATGCGCTGCAGGCACGCCGGGTCCACCTCGGCGGTGACGGGGGTGTCACGGCGGTGCGACAGCTGCGGTGCCGTGCGCACCCGCTCGAGCTGCAGCGGCTTCTCATTCGGGTACGGCATTACCCGGTACTGGTTGTCGTCCGTCACGCCGATCACCAGCCCTACGTTTGTGTGCCGGCCGACAACGCTGAAGATGTCCGAGGCGCGCTGCAGGCCAAAGGGCAGAATATTCAAGTAGTGGAAGACGCGCTGCCGCACGCGGACGTCAGCGGGGGTGCACGCGTAGAACGACGAAAGGCCCATCGCCTCGTCCTCGCTGTTCGGTGACGGCAGCAGCACCGCCGAGATCGAGGCGCCGTTGATGCCGGCGGTGGCGGCGGCCGCTGCTGCTGCGTCATCCAGCTTTGCGCCGCCCATCGCGTCAGACGGCTTCACCTCCGGCTTGGACTCGTACGCCTCCATCGCGGTGCGGTCAACGGAGACGCCGCGCAGCAGCGCCGCATCGCTGACGTGGCCGTCAATGCGCACGCTCAGCACAACGCCGAGGTCGGACACCGCGCAGCCGAGCATGACTCAATTGTAAGGTAAGAAAAGAAAACACAAGGGAGGGAGAGAGGCGTCGGTGTGGACGCCTGTGTGAGCATGCACCGATCTATCCGTAGAGGTAATGCGAACCGGTGCGGAGGGTGAACACGTGAGGCAGGGAAATAAAGGAAAAAGAAAGGGTAGATGATGCATTCTGTAAGCACAACCTTGCGTGCGTGGCCGGCGAAAGACACTTCCGGCACAATCAGTCTAACTGGAAGAGAAATCCACAACACAAAACATTTTTGTGAGGCGACGCGAAACGACACACATACAGCAAGAAAACAGCGCGTTGTGCAGTTCAGCTTCCGCTCGTGTAGCCCCCGTTGAAGCGGTACGCAGCGCGCGCCGCGGTGAGTTGAACAGGCTGGAATCCGGAAGACTCATTCCCTGCAACCCCCCTCTCTCCTTCGTTCAGTTCTCCTTTTTTCGCTTTTTCCCTCTAAAGAGTAATAATCTAGTGATTGCATGTACAGAAGAAAGATATAACAAGTTATAAAAAAGAAGAAGGATGGAAAGCATGTATAACGGCACAAACGCGTACATCACCCAGAGAAGGAACAGAAACACACGCGCACAGGCTGCCGTGCAAGCAGCATACATTTGATACGTCAAAGCAACGGCAAAGTCGAGCAGCACGCCGGCGCCACCAAAAATCATCCCACCATTACGTTGCAGAGAGGGGGAGGGGGGGGGGGAGGAGGAACAACTCTAATGGCAGGTTTGAGTGAAGAGACACAAACGCACAGGGAACAACAACACTACACAGAACGCCTCATCAATCAAGCGAGCAAATATATGTATATATATTCTTTCAAAGGGGGAAAACACCAACGAGCGATACAAAGGAAACAGAAAAACGGCCAGGAGCTCTATTTGCCGCGCTCCCACACAATAGTCAAAGGAAGAGAAAAGGAGGAGACGTCGTTTCATCGACGCCTACGCGCCGCATTGTGTGCGGTCGCGCTGCGGCCGGCGTCGCGCTTGACTCTCCAGCGCGACCGGGGAAGGGGAGGGAGAGAAACAAAAGGCACACTGGGCTCATCAAAGAGGAGCGCTCTTATTCTTCTTCCACTATCGATCTCGTTTGCTGACTTGCCCACTTCAACTAACGCAGGAAGCTCATGTTCGCCACATCAAAACAGAACGACAGATCACACGCAGCTCAGATGGCAGAGCGGCTGTTGAGGCGAGTAAAACCGCCCGCAGCGTGCGCGGGGCCGGGCAGCGTTCGCGCCTCCCGCGATGCCTTCCCAGCCGTTGCCGTGCCACTTCGGGTGCCAGTGTTTAAGCGCACAAAGGCTTTCCCCTTCACTCCACAAGCACCCTCAGCCGCGGTGGTTGTCGGGGTACCTGCCCCGCTGGCGGTGCCGGGGCGACGACGCGGGGCACTAGAGCGGCCGGCGAGCGCCATTCCACTTGGCGCCTTCACCACGGGTGTGCTGGACACGGAGCTGAGCACCCCGCCATCACCGCTCGTGCGCGTCGCACCGCCGCTGCCGCTGCCGCTGCCTCTCGTCCGCGAGTTGCGCTGCTTCGGGCTGCTCACACTAGAGGACGACAGCACCGGTCGGACACCGCCGCCGCTGCGCACACCGCCGTTGACGCCGTGTGTTGCTGCCGCTGCTGGAGTGGCCGCTGTGGACACACTCGCGATGATATACGGCCGAGGCGTGCGAGGCGTCGCGGCTGTGGGTGCTGCCGCCGCCACGGCAGAGTCGGTGCGCGACATCGCGGATGGCGTACGGCGCGCTACGCCGACGAGGGCCGGGGCCGGGTCGACCGTCGTCCGCACGCCACCCGCTGACCGCTGCTGCGGCTGCTGCTGCTGCGACGTCGGCTGCCGCAGTGGGTGGCTCGGCAGTCGCTCGAAGGGACGGGGGTTCGTGGCGGCGCGTGTGTAGCCCGTTGAGAGGCGCCGAGGACCACGCGCAGCAGCACCGGCACCGCCGTTGACGGGGGCGGGGTTGCGCGTGGCTGTGTTGGTGCGGTGCAACGGAGAGGCGGCGCCAGCACGACTCACCGGCGCATTCTTCCGCGCCGAGGAGAGAGGACGCGCGTCTTGACGCCACACGTTGGGCCCCGTCGATGCAGCGGCCGGATGATGGGCGAGACCGGCCGGCGTGATCCGCGTAGTAGCCGGATACCTTCCTTTGCCGCCATAAAGGTAGGTGCCGGTGGCGGTGCGTGCAAAGGCGCCGGCGACAGCGCTGTGCGGGTGCTGTTGCACCGCCCCGTGCTTCGCCGAGGAAGACGATGCAGCGACGGCCGCCATTGCGCCTCTGCCAAAGACGGCAGCGGAGTTCGTGCGGGTGAAGGCGGCCGTCGCCGTCGCCGAGCGCGCGAAAGCCGCGGCGGAGTTAACGCGACAAAACGGCAGCTGGCCGCCGAGTTCGGTGTGCGATGCGGTGCGCTTCAGCGGGGAGGCCTTCACCGCCAGACCATAGCGCGAGTGCGTGCGCTCCATCGCCGTACCCGCCGCGGGAGCCGCCGCACGCGGCTGGGGAAGACCGCACAAGGCAGAGGCGGTGCGGACCAGCTTCGTCGTCTCCGTGCGTGGAAGCCCGCGTCCATCCGGGCTGAGCGGGACCCCAACGAGCCGCGTGCGCGAGGACGGGGTGCGGGTGAGCTGCGCCGTACCGCTGTTTAGCCGACCAAAGCCCACCCCCCGCGTCGTGGCGGAGTTCTTCCGTGCGAATGGCGCCGTCGATGAATTCATGCGGGCCAGCGAGCGGGCTCCAGACGGGACGCGCTGCAGCGGCGTGACGGTGCGCGAGTTCAGTCGAGCCAAACGGACGCGGGCATCGTGCACGGGGCCCACGCCGCCGAGGGGGCGGCCGGCTGTGCGGGTGACCAAGGGGGCGTGCTGCCGCCGCATCGGCCCACGCGCCGCGGCCACCCCGCCGTCACCACCGCCACCGCCGCTGCTGAACAGACTAGGGAGTTCGTACATGAAGGGCGAGTCGCCCACCTGCCCGCTGCGCCGGCCGCTGCCGCGGTACAGGTGCGGCGCCGGCATCTCCGCCAGACTCCCACCGGTGTTTCGCCGGCGGCTGCTGCTGCCGCGGCGCACGGTAGCACGCGCGTCGGACAGGTCGAGGGCGCGGGTGGGGGTGAAGTCGCCGCTGAGGCCGCTGGTGCGACGCTCGGTACGACGGCTGGACGATCCAGCGGCCGACAGCGGCGTGCACGGCTGCGTTCCACGTGGAGTGCGGAGGCTGCCCTTGTCGTTGTGGTTGCTGCTCTTGAGCGTGGGACGGCTGTTGCGGGCGCCGCCCAGCTCCATCACGCTCGAGTCCCTCGCCTCCTCGCCCCCCGCGGAGGAGTCTGGGGAGACGGTCACGAGGACGTCCGACTCGCGTGGGAGGTGCGTCTGGCCCGTCCCGACGGCCGCCCGATCGTCCAGAAATTGGGCAAAAGTTGGGAAGCGCGGTGCGGGGCTCTCGCTGCGGCTGGAGCGGCTCGAGGCGGGGCTGAAGCTGCGGCCGGAGCTGCAGGGCTGCCCGGTAGGAGTGACGGACGTCGCCGTGGCGCCGCTGGTCAGGGAGACCGCCTCCGTCTCGGCCGCCACCGACGCGTGAAGGTCGCTGTCAACATTGACGTTGTTGGTACTGCGGTGGTGGTTGGGTGGCGGCTGATGCAGCACCTCTCGCTGGAAGGCGGCATGCCCGCTCGGTCGCACGTGGGGGGACGCACTCACCTCCTCCGTTGTAGGCCGCGTCGTTAACGTGCTGCGTGGCGTGACGTTCGCGTCGCTGACGCGGTAGATATCCTGCACGGCGGTGCAGCGGTCCTCCGCACGCGAAACGGGCTGCTGCTGCGGTGGCGGCTGCGTGTGCGCCAAAACACTGACATCGTCCGCGCTGCTCTCCGCAGAGTCGCTTCCTACTTCTCTGTTCGGCGCAGGCGAGTACTCGACCACACCGACGGCGTCGTCGCGGCGCAGCACCTCCGATCCGCGCGGCCGCTGCGGCGACTCGCTCACCTGCACAGCATCGCCCGACATCAGCAGGGAGTTCTCTTTCCCCCCTGTCGCTGCGCTCCCGTCCACGGTGTGCAAACGATCTGCTGGCCGCAGGAGGGAGGCGTGCTTCGGGTGCGAGTAGGGCGACTGGTGGGCCGCGTTTCCATGGCTCGCCGAGAGCGCACAGAGACCCGTGCTGCTGGCCCCGCGCTCACCGGACGCACGCAGCGCCGTCCGCGACTTGGAAACGGCAGCAGCAGCAGCAGGCGGCGTCGGCGAGTTGGCAGGGCGGAAGGGGCTCAAGACACCACCGCTGCCGGCGCGACTGCCGCTGGGGCGTCCGCCTGCGCCGATCGTCAGCGATGGCCGCGGCGACGACACTGCGCGGTACTGCTGGAGCGTAAAGCGGAACATCGACCGCATCAGCCGCTGCCCGCGTGGGTCGCAGAACTCCACAATCTTCGACACAAGGCGAGGTCCCATCTTCGTCCTCTCCAGCAGCCACATAAACGACTTCGGTCCATCGCACACGCAGCACACCCACGGCGGGGTGCCGGCGATGGCCTCGCGACACTGCGGACACGTCGGGTACCCGCAACGGCGGCAGCACGATTGCGCTTCGTTCGAGTCCTCCTCTAACGCGGAGAAACGCTTGGAGCAGCGCTGGCACTGCAGCTGCGCGACGCCGGAGCCTCCCGTGCTGCGGCCCACGGTGCCAGAGACGCGGCCAGAGCGACGTGCACCAGCGGCGGTGTCTGCCGACAGCAGTGGCGCTGCCGTGTCCTTCTCTGCGCTTTGGAAGAGCACCGAGAAGCCCTTCTTGCCTTTAAACATGGACAACATGGTGGGCGGCAATGGGGGAGCTGAAAGAGGAGAGAGGGAGGGAGGGAGGGGAGAAAAAAGCGAAGAGGAAAACTCGCAGGTTTCCCTTTGTCCCGTTTGCGAAGAAGGCAAAACAATGCGGTGGTTACACGTCTAACTGGACTGCGTGGCACGAGAACAGGCTACGCATCGAAGAAGAAGATGTGAAACGTGGTGGTGAACTCTAAGGCGAAGAGGAAGTGCTCTAAAAGAAATGTATATATAAGTGCACAACGGTGTTGGTGCGTAAATGTATATATGTAGAACGAATGCAAGGAAGGCAGTGATTTTGCCGCCGGTTTGGGTGTGTTGGCGCGCAAGCTGCAGCCGCGTCGAATTCAAGAAGAGTATAACACCTTCACAAAGCTGTGCGCACCGACTTTCTAAAGAAATCAACAGGGCAGCACGGGAGGAGAGTGCAAACGTCAAACGTGTGCCGAGACGTCAACAGAAAAAGAGCGCGCAAGGCAGGAGGAGAAGTGAGATCAACACCACCAGAAAAGAATGCAGCGAGGATTACTCTTGGAGAGTCCATTGCTGAAACCGCTGGAGGAGACGACGATGAAGGCGTCCCGCCGGCCAAACGCCATCAGAGCATTGTGAGGTGTCCAGGGCAGCTGGAGCTATTGAATCGGGCACGTGCATTTTCTATTTTTTTCTTCTTCGCCTCTTCTTACAAGCCGGCGCCCATCTTGTGATGCGCAAGGTGGACTGCGCGCGTCAACGACCGCGGAAGCGATCCATCATTGCTCCTGCTCCGTCAAGGCGTTGTAGCGGCTTTGATTGTACGAAGCACAACGAAGACCGTACAAGAAATAACAGTAATTTGTGGAAAAGAAGAAACGCTGTGAATCGACGGCGCCGCAGACGACGTGTGGAGACCACCATGAGACAGCCTTCTCCTTCGGCGTCCAACGCCACCATTGCATACACGCACGCACCTACGGGCTCTCATGCGCGTCCTCAACTCTGCAGATGCTCTGCCACAATTCGGCAAAGAGATCTCAACACCTGCGCATCTGTCCTTCATTGGCCTGCCGGCAAAACACACATGCGCGTCACGTGGACGCCACAAAGGAAACCACAGCAACAGCAAAAAATAGTAACACCCCACGCGCGTCGATGAAGGCCAAAACCTAAAACCACGTGCCCCACATCAGGGAGCGGCGGCCAAACGCGCTGCCCGGCCGCACCGCTAGGCGCTCCGCAAGACCCATCAAATAATTTTGCGGTGGGCGGTACGGCTCCGCGGGCGTCAGCGCGGCCTTCGCGCCCGCCCGCTTCGGCACCTGCAGCACCGGACTCCACCCCGATGCCTTCTCGGAGCCGAGCCCGGCGAAAGAGGCCAGCGACGGGCGGTGCTGATAAAACTTCTCAAACGGCCGCGTCAGCTCATTTGCAGGCCTGTTCGGACGGAAGTAATAAAACAGCGAGAAGGCGCCGTCTTGCGAGGCGCTGCTGGCCTGCTGCAGCGACGACGTCTCGGTCGTGTTCGCCAGCACGCCCTCGAAGTGCAGGGCCAGACACAACAGACGCAAATCCGCAGACGTGCACATCTCTACTCGCTGTATCGGGGCGATGGTGTGGTGAAGACGGCCGTAGTACTGCAGTGCCGACGGGTCTGCCACGACGTAGGATGTGAAGCCCGGTGGTGCATGTCGGCCCGCCTCGCCGCCGATCAGGTACAGCATTCCTGGCAGCACGCGCAGTTGCTCTGCCTCTGGCACGTGGAGGTGCGACGGGACGGTAAGGTGGGGTACGCTCGTGACGGCCGCCAGTGACAGCAGCTGCTCGTAGTTGGGGGCGAGATGGAGATGCAGCTGCGTTGTTTCGTGGTTGATCACCTCCCACGGCAGCTTGTTGTAGGAGACCAGCGAGGGGTACTTGAGGTTGGCGCGAAAGCTGCGCGCCAGCGTGGAGGAGGTCAGGCGAAGCATGACGCTGCTGCAAGAACAGAAGAAGAAAAAAAAAAGAGTTGTAAAGAGCCTAATAGTGGTACTGGGAGCTTTGTGAGAGCTTCCTTTCGATCTCAAGCACAGCCAGCGCCCGCTCAGTGTGGCGATACACGGCGGCGGCAACAATTATTACTACGCAACGCTTCCGAGCTGAAAAGTGGAGGTTGGCGATCGTGATGATAACAGCGAGTGGAGAGAACCGGAGGGGGAGAGAGGCAGCGAGAGCAGAAAGCGATGCCCATTCAGCAAACAAAAAAGAATGAAACATGCGTCTGTGTGTGAAAGGGAGTCTAATACGCGCCACCTCTTCAATGCGGACTGAGACGGCGATGAATGCCTATGTTATGCTGATGTGGAGAGCCTCGCACAGGTGAAAGGAAGGACAACGTACAGCATCAGCCCCTCCCATCGGGGCGTAGATCGGCGCCTGCTTCACGGCTTGAAAATCGTCGCATCGGGGTCCGTGCTTCATGGCGGGTGGTCCAGCGTCACCCGATCTGATCTACTGAAAAAAAAAATGCATTTATATCTAAGAAAAAAAAAAGAAGGAATAATAGAAAATGTTACAGAATGAAGAGTGGAGCAGCACCACCAAAGGACAGAAGAGCTTCTTTTGTTCTGCGTCCTCCGCGCACCTCCTTTACGCACGGTAGGCCTCCTTGGAAGCCTCGTTGCTCACGTCGTATGTCGCCTCTTCCTCCGCCTCCTCCTCCTCTCCAGAGCCTGTGATGGAGGACAACGTGGATGAAGGAGCGTCGCGGACACCAGAGAGGATGTCCTCGATTAGTTGCATCGGCGGACTGTCCGGCAGCCGTCGTGCCCTCCCGCCACTGGAGGGCCCCGTAGTGGACCCGTCGGGCTGGCGCTCACGGCGGTGCCGAGACAGCAGGTCAATGACAGCGCGATGGCGCATCAGGGCGTCACGCAGCTGCAGCACTGTGCGGCGAAGCGTGTCGCTCTCCTCCTTTGTGTCGTCTAACTCACGCCGCACATCACGCAGGTTGGATGTCTGCCTATCTAATTGGCTGCGCAGGGCGTCCTCCTGCGGGTTGGGCTTCGTCTCTGCCGCCGCCTCCTGCAGCTTTGCCTCCGCGTCACGCAGGCGCGAGATGAGGTCGGCGTTCTGCGCCGCCACGCGGTCAAAGTGCGTTGCGACCTCATTCTTCGCCTCCCGCTCGCCCCTCGCCTCGACACGAAGCTTCGTCAGCTCAGCCTGTGCATCCATCAACTGCAGCTTCAGCGCCTTGTTCTCTTGTGACAGCTTCTCCAGCAGCGCGAGCGTCTCCAGCATGTCTTTGCGGTACGCCGGTGGAAGACGCACGACAGGGGTCGGCGGTGTGGGCCGAACAGACGAGGGCTGCTCCCTACTGTGTGCGTCATTGAGCTTCGAGACGCCCTCACGCTCCATGGTGGCACCGGCGGCAGCGTCGTTTAGCAAAGCGGCCACGACGGCTTCCTCGGATGACGTCAGCTCCGCCAGTAAGTTGGCAACGCGCGTGCACATGTGCCGCTGCTGCCCCGACGTCCACGCCTCCACGTCGCTCGTGGTGGGGTTCAGCGAGCGCAGCAGCCGCAGTAGCCCGTCAGCTACCTTCACGGCGGCGGACTCGCCGGACGACGCTTCTTCAGCACACCCGGCGTGGCGGCGCGACGGGGTCCGGGTGGCCTCAAATGCGGTGATAAGCCGCAGCACGCCTTGCTTCTTCTCGATGAGGAACGTCACCCACCTCAGCAGCTGGGCGGCCCAGAAGGGGCTTGGCGGATGGGCGACGAGCTCTGCGGCGCTGGGGGCGAGGCGAGATGCCGCTCCCGAAGGCGGCCCGCGGCGACGCACCGCCTGACCAGAAGACGGGTGAGGAGGACGGGCCTGCTTTTCGGGTGTTACCTTGCCGGCATCAACGGGCCTCGCAGGTGAGGTGGTGGTCGGCGTGGAGGACTGCGAGAGCGGCGCCGCATCGGAGTTGGTGTTGTCCTCCTGCTGAAGGAGGGAGGCGAGTTGGTCCATCTCCCGCAAGAGCTGTGCGTACGTCGTCGGGGTGGGCGGTGAGGCGGGGACGGCGCTGGCGGCGGTGCTCGTCGTCTCCAGCGGGGCGGCAGCTACCGGAGAGAGGGACGGCGGAAGAGAAGAGGAGGACGAGCACGTCGACGGCGGTGAGGGAGGCGCGGCTGTGATCGGGGCTGCAGCAGTTGCCGGCACTGGTGGTGGTGGCAGCGCTGGTCTCTTCGGCGGCGGCGCGCCCAATAACGCCAAGAGGGACTGGCACTCCTCTTGGAATGCACAGAGGTAGGGGGCGGCCTCCGCTGCGCAGACGACGTCCGACTGCACCTCCACCGCGGTGCCATCCACCACCGCTGCAGTTGCCGTTGTGGCTCGTGTAGCTCCTGGTAAGGAAGCGGCATTGGGCAGTCTCCGCACCCGCTCAATGTCGCTGTATCGAATGGTGGAGGTTGGCGGATGGTGGTGCTGGTGCTGGGACGGCTGCGGCGCGTACAGCGGGGCGTTGGTGCGGGTGGACGCCGCAGAGAAGACGGAGACACCGGCTGGGCGGCGCTGCGCGAGTGCGGTGTCGGGTGTCGGCCACCTCGCACCCGTTGCGCAGTGGACGCCCCCTGCAAGCGCTGGCGGGGAGGCGGCGGCAGCTCCTTTTTGCCGTGCGACGTCGTACATCACCGCAGCCCGTAGAAGCCGGAGATCGGCATCGCTGGTGTTGGATGTCCTGCGTGGATTGCCGTTGCCGCTCCACGTTGAGGATCCATCCGTCTTCACCGGCACGACGGAGAGGGGCGTGTAGGAGGGGTAGCTCAACTGGGAATACGGCGTCGAGTACTGCGGAGACGCCATCGGCACAGCGCAGGACGCGTGAAAACAAGAGGGGGGGGGGGTGAGGGGAGTGAATGGCTCTACGAGCTGATGTTATCACGACAATGATCGTTGTGTGAGAAGGGAAGCTTCTAGTTGACTACACACTCGTCTCAGCTGCCAACAAAAAACGGGGGAAGAGGGGGGGGGGGAGTACTCACAGTGAAAGGAATTCTCGTGAGTGACGCGCCTCTAAAAACGGAATGTAAGCTTCATAACGTGAAAGGACAGGAGGGAGACAGGAGACGGCGCAAAGAGGGAAATAGGAAAAGGAAAGAAACCGAGAACAGCGCTCATTGAGAGAGTGATGAAGTACTTTCACACTCATTACACCGTAGATCAAGATAAGCCTGTCTTCCTTCGTTGCTCCTTATCCAGCAACCGCGGGGCGGGCGTGCGACGCGGACTGCGGGGCAGAGAAAGAGACAACAACGCCTCATCGCCGCACCCACATATCTTCCTCCGCTGAAGGCGTGTCGCAGCAACGCAGGGGCGCTACTGCCCTGCCCTTGTATTCACTTTGCATGATGAACGAGTCCCATTTGCCGTTGTGGGGCGGGAGCTAAAACCAACAGAAACAAAGGACGAAGAAAACAAGAAGTAGTCTAGACCACTGAGAGTGAAATGAAAAGAGTCGTAGATGAAAAAACGTTGTTGCGAGAGTGAATAGCAGATTTCCTGTGTGTGTGTGCTCACTTACAGAGAGCACGCAGACACATGCACACACACGGGGAATATACATACATGTACACGCCTCTAGGTGACAGACAACGCACCGGATCGCCTGCAGATCCACGTATCAAAGAAAAGGGAAAAAAAAGGTCTTTTAATGAAGCGTCGTGCGCACTTCATTGACAAGCAGAGTAGAGGAGAGCTCCATAGAAGGGAAACCGGTGTTTGCGTAAAGGGGGGAGGCAATCAGAGCAGGGCAGTTTTTCTACACAAAGAAACAAGACCAAAGAAATAAATAAATGATCGAAATGCCGAAGCTTGTGAAGGCACAACCACCTTCATCCCTTCTTCAAGCGTGTTGAGTTGATTGAAGACGTTGATGTGTCGCCGACCTACACTTGCTTCACCTGGTTTGCAGGATCGGCGTCGTTACTAATGCGAACGTCGCCGGTTGCGTCCTCATCGTGTTGCAACGGGCCGTTAAACTGTGACATGTCCTGCGCAAAACTCGAAGACATCGACTGGTGCTCCGTCATGAGTTTCCGCAGCTTCGGACCCGTCGCGTACTTGATATACTTCCCTGGCGCCGGACGCAGGCGCTCAAGAATGTCGCGCATCTGCCCTTGTTTGATACCGCGCAGGATATCCTCGCGGCAAGCGAGGAAGACGAAGCACAGGGCGACACGTTGACGGGTGGGGGCGGGGGTGCCGGCTGCGGCAATGGGGGATGTTATGTGCGCCGACTCGTGCGTCTCAGCCGGATCTGCATCGCCCACGGCGAGCGGTGCCGTCTTCGTTGGGCTGTCCCTCTCATCAAGGTTGTCCGTCGTGCTGGGGGAGGGACTCGCTGCTCCGCTGCGTTCTTGATCGCTGATCGTGCCGCGCTGCGCGTCACTGGAACCGCTGGCCGGGGCCGTCAGCATCACCACATCCCGCACGAAACCGACGCGCAGCTCAAACATCTCCTGCACCTGAGCCTCCGACGTCAGGGCGTCTAAGTTGCGCATAAACCAGCACAGCTCGCTGTACCGCTTCGTGCGCTCCTCAGAGGGCAGGCTCCCCTGCAGCTTGCGCAGCTCCTCCATGAAGCCAATGTTCGGTTCCACGCAGGGCCGCCGCGTCGCCACGTACTTCATCGCCTCCGCTACGGACCAGCCATTGGTGTAGATTAAATACGCCAGCACAATCGTGGCGGAGCGACTGCGGCCCTTTTGGCAGTGCACCAACACCGCCGGGTGCGAGGTCTTGCCGGCGGCCACGCTGCGGTAGTGCCGCTCGCGTACGTTGTTGATGAGGCTGCGAGTAGGCTCGAAGAGACTGGCGATGTCCGCCGTGGCGGTGTCGTCGACCTTGAAGGTGAAGACCTGCAGCCGCTTGTCCACCGACCAATACTCCTCCTGTGACACGTTGATGATGTAGCGGATGCCGTGTTTGGCGAGGAGGTCGGGGTCCTGCGCATCCTTTACGCTGCCCAGGTAGAGAAAACTAAGAATCTGCGTAGCGGGCACGTCCTCCGCCGCCGCTCCGTTGCCGCGCTTGGAGATCAGCTGCGGTGCGGTGGGGTCTAGGCTGTGCAGATCCACCACGTTCGCCCTCACCGGTTCGCCGCCATTAAAGGTGCTTGCCAGCGAAAACAGTGCGTTTTGCGGGCGGCCTTTCTTTTCCTTCAGCTCCTTCTTCTCTTTCTTCTTCTTCTTTGCCTCCGTCAGCGGGGTGCCTACGCTATTCTCATGTGCGTTGGGGAGCGACGGAGAAGGCGGTGCAACGCCTGGTCGGGTGGCAGCGACTGCTGACAGATTCACGGCGGCGACGGGAAACGCGTTCTGCGATGAGCTCGCCCGCAGCCGGGGGGTTGAGCGTGTCGACCCGGAAGGCGAGCTTCTCACGCCGGTGCTACTGTTTGTGTTGGTACGTCGCATCATCGTGGATGACACTACCTGCACCTAGTTTTCGGCAAAGATGTTTTTAAACGGGAAACCAGTTGTTCGCGGGTGTGTATGCATGCGTGGGTACGTGACTGAAGCAGGGCTGCAGAGCCGTAAAACAACCGTCACCTACGCGTGTGAGGAGCGGAGTACTCCACACCGCGAATCTGTGTGCGTAAAAAGGTAGAAAGGAAACAGAAGAGCGAGGACACGCAGCGAGCAACGACGACAACTGTGCCGTACTGACAGAGCTTTGCTGCTCAGCAGTGAGAGAAAAAGAAGGAAGAAAAACCGCGGCTGGATTCACCGCAAGAAAGTACAAAATAGGAGGAGAAAAGAAGGGGGAAAATGCGCAGTCGCGCGGCACCACCGACGAGACAACGGAGGCAGCGGGACGGCGATTTGGTGTTTGCTTTTTCAGGAAAAAGCGGAGAGGGAAACCGACGAAAGCGAAACAAGAAAAGAAAAAAGAGTCTGTCGAAAAAGGCGACCCCGGGCACCGCGTGCCAACGCACCCCGTCGGGTACACTCTCCCGACTACCTTTACCTGAGAGTTAAAAGAGAACCACTTGGTGGCCACACCTCACGATTTCGAGCTTCTCTTTTAACGATTCGCGTGGGAAGAAGCCGGCGCGTGTTTGTCCTTCTCAACGACACGTTGCCAGTTGCGAGCCGCGCGTCTCCAGACCCACTGCAAAACGTCCTCACTGTGGGCACGTTTGCCAAAATCGGATTGCCCGTCACGCTGCTTGACCGATCGCAAGAGACAACACTTAGAGGGAAAGTGTCGAAGCGAAGGTACACAGCAAATGCGAGCGTAAAACGAGCAGGGGAGGGGAGAAGTCGGAAGAAAAATGAGGAAGGTGTGCCAGTTCCTTTCAGTGAATACAGTTTCAAAAGATAGAGAAGAGGAAGACACGATGTCTGACGGAGGAAGGAATGTGACTCCGCTAGAGGCGAAATAAACAATAACAGTAACAGAAGAATTGAAGAAGAGAAGAAACAAAAGTGCCGCTGACACAAGATAAACTTCTGGCAGCAAGCGAGTAATGGTAGTGTGTGTGTGCGTGTGTTCCCGACTCTTCCAGTGATGTGTTGGAATACACAAGCTTTTTCTTCTTTTCTCTTTATCGTCCTCGTATACGACGAAGAGCGTGTGAGCCCTTCACAAAACTGAAAGAAAAAGGCGACGCACGCAGCAGTGGGGTTGAAGCAATAAGGCAGGAGGGGGAAAGGGTACAAATCTGTATTCACGTGTTCGACACGTCGCTCACGTCAATGGCGGTGTTAACAGATTCTACGAAGGAAACGACGGAAGACAAAAATTTCATGTTGATGGAGAGACACGCACCAAGGGACAGAGAAGCATTTCAGGTGAGTGTGTGTGTAGAGAGGAGCGGGGGGAGGGGGGGGGGGGTGGGAGGTAGACGAGGTAGACGAGGTAGACGAGGGAGAAGAGGACATGGATGAAAAGTGGTCCTTTTCGTGGTTAAGAAGACAAGACATACACAAGCAGATCGCTCCTCATGCATTCAAAGCACCGCAGGTACACTGCAGCAGTACCCATGTGCATCGAAAGGATCCTCCACAGGCGTTTTTCGTATTTCAGCAGCCAAGGATCCACAACCCGGGGAAAGCTGTTGTCGACACGTGAACTGGCAAACACGCACAACTGGGCTCGTCGAGCCACCACAGAATGCGCTGTCCTGAACCTTTGCGATTCTGCCGTCAGTGAGTTTTCCTTTCTTAACTGCGAACTCTTCGGCAATTCGCATGGGAATTTAAAACACCAGGAGGCGAAACGAAAACAGAGAAGAAGAGAAGAGAAGGCGTCTGTGCTGCTCGGCAGCGGAGAGCGGCAACCTTACTGTTCGGAAGGCCGCAGCCTCCGCTTTCTACGTCTGCGTAGATCAGCACGTCGACGCGCGCACATGAGACGAAACACAAAAGAAGAGAACAACGAAGTTCTCCTCATCCCTCGCTAGCTGGCCCCGATAATCTCAGCCATCTTGAGAATGAGAGCCTCACTTAACGCCGGGTAGTGGCACCGCACCGTTATCAGCATCCCCTTTGTCTTCTCCACCACCTGTTCCTGCAGCAGCACCGCCACGTGTGTGCAGGACAGCTCCGACTTACGGCCGTGCAGCAGCCCATAAAGGGTCGCAGCGTCCTTGAAAACGTCGACGGCGACAAGACGCAGATGTGACATGCAGGCCCTCACACCCGTCGCGATCGCTGTCTTTGAGCACGGCACGAAGGCGCTCGCGATGGGCGTCGTGGCGAGCGCGTTGCCCACCACCTCCTCCAGGTACTGGGACGAGGTGGGCACCGCGAGCGGCGGGACGGGCTTCGTGAAGTACAGGTACTCAAGCGGGAGTGACACGACTGCCTCCTGCCGCTTTCGCTCGGCTGTCCAGGACAAGGTGAACAGGACCGGCGTTTCGGTGAACGAGGGCGGCAGCTGCGGGGCGAGGACTAGTTCCAGCGGCACGTCCACCGTTGCGGTCCCCCTCAGCTTCTCGGCAATGCGCAGCGACGTGCCGCCCTCCTTGCTGTCCGTCGCTCCTGCCTCTCCGTGCTTGCCGGCGTCCACCGCACGCAGCAGGACGCTGCCCTCCGCAAAACCGTCCGAGGGCGCCACGGTCATCTGCACATCGCGTACGGCGCTGCTGCTCGTTCTATTCGTACACACCGCGATGCAGCCAAGATGAATGCCGCCCCTGCGCAGCTTGCAGCTCGACAGCGTGAGGAGCAGCCGCAGCGGTGACTTGTCGTAAAGGGTCACCGCGGCCGCCTCCACAGCCTGTGCTGCTGCGAGCTGCTCCGCGCGAGAGTGGGCAGAGCCAAGTGCGCCGCCCCGCTGTTGCTGCTGCTGCAGGAGCTGCGCGTACGAGAGCGTTTGGGGCAGGCGTTCGTCTGCGCGGAGGGCCCGCGTCACGTCGATGCCGCGCAGCTTCCGCGTCGCCTCGTCCTCCTCCGGCGTGCGTGAACGTCGGGCGTTCGACGGATTCTTTTCGTGGTAGTTAGCCGGCTTCGACAGCTGGCGGTTAATGCTGTGCACCTTCTGCGGGCGCCTCGTGCGGGAATGCTGCTGCAACTGCTGCTGCGAGGGGGAGCTAGACGAGTCCGTCGCGAAGGAGTCATTGTGCCGTCCAATTTGCTTTGCGGAGCGCGACAGCGGCGAAGACCCGGCGGTGGCAGCGAAGTCGTCCATTTCAGACGCGGCCATATCGCCGGAGTCGCGGAGGTAGTAGGCGGACATCTCCTCTCTCCGCGCCTGCTCGGTGCGTCGCTGCTGCTCGATGCGGTACTCGAGGTTGTAGTTGAAGTCGTCCACGTCCAGCGCGGTGTCGCGCTGCTCGTCGTCGTCGTCGCTGCCGCTGAGGTCCATCAGCGCCGCGACGTTGTCGCAGAACGGGGCGTCGAGGTCGACGTCTGCTGGCACCTCGATCGAGTCCTGCGCCCCCGCCGCGACGGGCAGCAGCACCACCTCAAACAACTTTGGCCCGATCTCCGCGTGGGAGACGATCTGATAGTGGACGAGGTGCGCCCGCTCCAGCACGCTCGGGTAGGTGCTGTGGCAGAAGCGGCGCAGACCCCGGTGCTGCTGCTGCGCCGCCGTGTTCGCAATAGCGGTTCCTTTTTGTGAGTCTGCCGGACTGCTCCCCGGTGCGCCGTCTTCGTCCTTGTCCTCGGGGAGTAAGACGAGCCTCGTCAGCTCCTCCAGAGAGGGTGGCGGGTGCGGCTCCTCGTCCGCCCCGCGGCAGTCCTCCTCGCCATTGCACAACTCGAGGTGCCGCGCGCAGGGTTGGTAGACGTAGGCGGCCATCTTCCCCACCGCCACCACGCAGGCAAGCTGCACGTCGGCCGGCATCAACGTCATGGACTCGTCCAACAGACACCGGCACGTCTCCGTGATGTCCGGCACCCAGTGCGGGTACTCTCCACACACGAAAGCGGCCGCACACAGAATACGCCACTGCGTCGAGTGCACCCTGTCACAGCTGAGAAGCCGCACATCGCGCAGCAGCGGCGCCATCTCCTCCACCCCGGCCCTCCGCACTCCGTTCACGCGCGAGAGGATGCACACGAGCTCCTGCTCCATGAAGGCACCATGCGCGTAAGTCGTCAGCTCCACCACGCAGAGGTCCAGCAGCACACCCAAGTACCACTCAAAGTCTTGAATCCATTCGTAGTCGTTCGTCTGCGCTGTTTCGGTGATGGCGCAGATGACGGCGTTCGACCACGCCTCATCGGGCGGCGTGCGCACGCATCGGTCCAGCATGTGATTGACGTGCGACACGACCGTCTTGCGCGTTGTCAGTCCCTGCAGCACGCGCAGAGCTTTGAGGCGGATGGTGCTGTCAGGGTCGTCCAGGCAGGACAGCACTATTTCGCGTTGATCGGCGAGCAACTTGCGGTTCTCTGCGGACGCCGCCAGCAGCAGTGAGAACACCTCCAGCCCAAGGAACTTCAAATTTGGGTCGCTGTCCTCGACAAACCCCCGAATTTTCTCCACCGTCAGCGTCGTCAGCGAAGAGACGCGACTTAAGCCGTTAGCGACGGCTAGCAGGCACTCGTACTGCACAGACTGGGCGCTCGTCGTGTTGATCAGGTTTGTCATGGGCTCCACGAGCTTCTTGCCGAGTCGTGGCTCGAGCGGTGCAAAGTAGCCAAACACCTTCACAATCTTAATAAGAGTCCAGTTGCTGTGCACCGACGAGAGAAAAGAGTAGAAGGGGACCGCGAGGCCTAAAAAGTTGGCCGGGTTGCGACGCGCCAGTTCGCACAAGACGCACACGACGGCCCCGCGTACGGCGGGGTCCGTGTCGGACCTTTCACTGTTGTCTTCCAGCTTCTCCTTCAACTTGCCGTAGGTCAGTCGGAGCGACTCGGGGTAGCTGAGGAAGATGCGATACAAACTGAGCGTCGCCTTCTTGCGCACGTACGACCGTGGGTGGCTCAGCAGGTTCACCACATCCGCCACGACATCCTGCGCCATGTCGGCGGTGCAGATGGAGGCGATGCAGTAGAGCGCGAGGCCCACCTCGTATTGATTCCCGCTGCTAAGGTCGCGCTTCAGCGACGCGGTCATGAGTGGAATGACGTCGGTGTCCTCCGTGAAGGTGAGAGACGCCGCGAGGTAGGCGATGCGCTTGTGCAGAAACACCGGACTGGCCATCATCTCGACGACACGGAAGTTCGCGTACTGCGAGCTGTAGCCCAACATGTGGAAGTACGTCGCCTTCTGGATGGCCGCGATCTTCACGCGGGGGTCGGCGCCGTTGACTTCGTTTTTCGTCTCCGCGATGTACTTATCCATGGCCTCCTCCTCCGTGCCCGCTGGCGCACCGCGGAGGTTGCGCACCACCGCCGCCAAGGAGTTCTGCGAGAAGACCGCGAGCGACATTGTGAAGCGCTGCCGAGGCGCGTGAAAGGGCTAAATGAGAAAGGGAAACAACAAAACACAGCAATCCAGTAAAGCCGCAAAGCGCGGACCTCAGCCACACCTCTGATGCCCAAATGTGCGTTTGCAGCTACCGCTTATCAACGGTTGAGTTTCCTCGCGCAACTGTGGAGCAGTGCTGGCCACACACACACACACAGAGAGAGAGAGAGAGAGCACGGGTTGGTCGACGCGTACGCGGAGTGGCAGACACATTGAAATGAAGGAAAAGAGAAAGGTCATGACGGACAGATGAGGACAGTTTCATAGAGACGACACAGACGTCACGCAAAAGAGATAGAGCACGACAAATATTCCACCATCACGTGAAGGTGGGGAGCAGCACGGACCATCGCGCTCCTCACAACAGACCGAGCGATCTGCTACTCTGGTCGTAGCAGTACATAACTCGAAATTTGCATCTTTCTGATCTCTTTTTTTTTCTTTTGGAGGAGGGTGGAATGCGCACTCTTTCCCTCCGTTTTTTGCCAACAACATTCGTGTTTCCGGAGCACGAACACAAACTAGCGAAGCCGAAAAGCATCTATGAACGGCAGTGATACGTACGTGTGTTTATATACGTATTAATATATATATGTATTTGTGTGTACGTGGTAGCGATGAGCTGCACTACAGAGAGGCGCCGGTCACGGAGCCTGTCTTGGTTTGCTTGCTCAGCAGCTCCGCCTTCATCTCATCCAACTTGTTCCGCGCAGCTCGCACCGCCTCCATCGACTTACCCACAATCAGCAAATAAAGTGGCCGCTCTCCTTCCTTCATGCGACGCGAGTGCTTGTACCGGGGGTCAAAGTACACTCCTTTGCGCACCAGCGACGTCTCCGTCTCCTCGCCTACGGACTTCATGAAGGAGCCGCCCTGCAGTTTGCCCCGCACCACGTCTGGCAGGTCGTTGATCGGGTACTCGCTCTGGAAGCGCACCGCCGTCACGTCGTCCGCAGAGACGGTGGCCGCCGCCGTCGTCTTCTCCGCGAACTTGAGGGCCTTGGCGATGCGGTCTTCCTGCGCCGAGGAGAGCGTCAGTGCACTCGCGGTCGCGCCGCGGTGCAGCGTGAGCGCCATGGCGTTCCTCGCCGCCGCCTCTTCCGCCGCCACCTGCGACTGCGACTGCACCGGCACCGCGGTGATGTCCGCGTTCTCGTCGCTCTCCACGTCGGAGTCGTTGTCCGAGGAGGACGAGGAGCTGAGGAACTCCTCGTAGCCGGCGGCCCGGGCTGCCTCGCGCATCTGCTGCTTCTGACTGCGGTCGGTGAACCGCTGCGCCTTGGCGTCGCGGTAGCCGCGAAAGAAGCCGCTGTTGTACCGCGCCTCACCCGACTTGCGCAGCGTGCGCACACGCTCAGCCACTTCGTAGAGCTCCTCCGGGATGTGCTGCTCCGCCCGCTCCAGCCCCTCCACTAGCTCCGGTGCTATGTCGTCGTCCTTGCCGCGAGTGAATAAGCTCACGGCGCGGCCGCTGCGACCGGCGCGGCCGGTGCGTCCGATGCGGTGCACGTAGGCCTCGTAGTGGTTCGGTAGCCGGTAGTTGACGACGAGGCCGAGGTACGGAATGTCCAGCCCACGCTCTGCCACCGCGGTCGCAATCAGAATGAACTGCTTGCCCGGCGCAAAGTGCTCGAGCGCAAACTCGCGGTCAATCGGGTCCATGCCGCTGTACAGCGACGCCACGCGGTTTGCGTAGCCCAGCGTGGTGAGCTGTCCCACCAACTCGTCCACCTCCTCCTTGCGCTGCGTGAAGACGAGAATCAAGTTCTGGCCGTCACCGCCTTCCTCGCCGAGCAGCGCGAGCAGCCGCACCAGTCGCGGTGTCATCTCCGTCTTGTCCTTACTCGCATCGTACACCTCCTCGTCAAAGAAGAAGAACTGCTGCTCCACGTTGGATGCCGGAGTCGGCTTGCCGCCGACCGAGATGATGACGGGGTGGCGCAGGTGCTGCATGACAGAGTTGCGCAGCTCCTTCGGCATCGTGGCGCTGATCATCCCCACCACTCGATCGGGGCGGATGTTCTTCAGAAAAGCGGTGACGTGCTCCATGAAGCCGCTGTCAAAGAGGCGGTCAGCCTCGTCCACCACCACGAAAGAGACGCGTGACAGCGTCATCGTCTTGCCGCCGTTCACCGTGAGTAAATCAAGCAGACGACCCGGCGTCGCTACCATCAATTCGCAGCCCGCTTTGACGTGACGGATGTTATCCGAAAGAGGGGTGCTGCCGTACGAGGCGACGCATCGCAGACCGCAGGCGTCGCCCAACTCCTCCAGCAAGGTGAAGACCTGTACCGCCAACTCTTGCGTCGGCACCAGAACCAATCCTATCGGGCCCTTCCCTTTCTCACACCGCGGCTGGTCGGCGCAGTGACGAATGATGGGCAGCGCGTAACAGAGCGTCTTGCCAGAGCCTGTCTTGGCCGTAATCAGTAGATCACGCCCGCTCATCAGCGCCGGCGCACCGAGTGATTGCACCGCAAACGGGGCTTTGTACTCGTGCCGCTCCAACACCTCCAACACCTTGTCGGGCAGCCCCGTGCCGTGCCAGCTGCGCAGCGGTCGGGGGAGGTCCTGCCCCTGCACCTTCGCACCGTCCAGCTCACGCAACAGCACTCGCATCTCCTCCGGCGTCAGGTCCTTCATGTCCGGCGGCACCACGTAGAAGTCTTTGCGGATGGGAATGTATTGCATCTCGCTGTGGTTCACGTAGGTCAGCTGGCGCAGCTTCTTCGTGTCACCGGGGGCCGGTGGGGGGACCTTGCGAGACACAATCCTGGCGAGCACGTCCTCCGTTTCGTCCTCGGCGTTCACAACCGTAAGGGCGGACGACTCCGTCACCGGCTTCAGAAGTTCCGCGTTGAAGGCGACCAATGCGGTGACGGCGTTGCTCGCCGCCTTCGTGGCGCCGTTGCTGTTGCTGCTGCTGCTGCCACTATTCCTCAGAAAGGATGCGGCGGCCGACGCATCCGCTGAGGAGGTCGCGTGTGCCTTGGTGGTGGCCGCCGTGGCCTTCGCGTAGAGCAGCAGACGCATCGAGGCGTCCTCCGTGTCGCTGTCGTTGTCCGCAGACGACGACGCCGTGGCGCTGCTGAGAGACGATGCGTCGCCGAGAGGGTCGAAGGCGCTCGCTAAATCCCCGTCGCCGTCGCCGAGGCTGTCAATCGCGCCTGCATTTGTCACTGTGGGTGCCTCGTCTGATGCCTCCGCCGTCTTCGCACCGGTGCCGTCGCCGCGCGCACGTTTGGACATTGGGAGTATTAAGAAGGAGCAGGTATTAGATTAAGAAACTAAGAGATGACCGGAGGCAATGCTGATGAATGCTGTTACGGTCCACGACTTCTCGACCGTGTACGTGTGCACTCAACGCAAAAATTTGTCGCCTCGTGTGCTACCAAATACTGCAGAAGCGCTGCTGCGCCACTGGTGATTTGAATTAAGAGACAGAGATAATTCAGAACGAGCAGGGAGAGTCACACCGCAGGGTAAACTTGAATTGTGCGACTTGCGAGAGATGCACAATTCCGATGGATGACCCCTGAACAGTTCGTGGCAAACGAGAATCTAGAGCCAAGCCAAGCCAAGCCAAAAAAAACAACAGCAGAAAAAGACCCTGTTATACGGTACAGCGCAGGAAGCAGCGCATTGCTTTACACGAATAAATGGACGTTGAGGGAATACGCGGAACACTCCCTGTCCGGGGATGCAACGTCCTTTTCAGCAAAACGTGCGTTTCAGCCAGTTTGGTGTAATAGACAAAACCAACAATAATGGTAAAAAACGCATATAAAAGGTTTCTTTTTACTTGTAATTGCAAACGAACGTGGCACGCGTGGGTGTGCTGCGAAGTTGATGCTGGGGCGCCATCTCTAACGTGTACTTCAAAAAACGACGATGTGCCACGTCAAGCCGAGTCCACCTCGCCAAGCTGCTTCTTTGCGGCCACGTGGACACGGTGCTCCAGCGTGAAGAGCTTGTGGCTGCCGGTCATGGGAAGCGGAAACAGCAGCGCTTTCGGCTCTACGCAAATAAAGGAGTAGGGCGACTCTTCCTGCCGTTCTTCTGGTCGAAAGGAACCTTCGTAGGCCGCGCGGTCCATGCAATCCACCACGTACACGTAACCGATCAAAACCTTGGTGGGGTAGTGCCGCGGAAACACCTGGCCCGGCGCCATGAACTGGGAGTAGTGCGCCTCGACCTCCTCCACATTGATCGGCTGCGCCGAGGCGGCGTGGATCCACAGACGACCGCGGTAGTTCGTCCCCCACACCCGCCCTTCGTGCCGCTTGATGCCCGCCACCAGCAGACTGGCCCACGGCTGGTGCATGGAAAGGCACACGCCCTCGTCGGTGCTGCGCATGACTGCCGTAACGGCGAAACGTGCGCTGCGCTCCAAAGACGTCGGCTGCACGACAGGCGGGCTGGCCGAAGCCCCGCCAGCGCCAGCGCCGTCTTCCTCCTCTGCACCCTCCTCCTCGTCCTCCAACAGCGTTTGCGGCGCGAAGACCAGCTGGGCCCGCCCTGCCTCTCCCGCCACCTCTTCAAACACCTCCACGTCATCTTCGAAGTAGTCCTGCTGCACGCGCCGCGAGACCTCGTCAAAACGGCGCTGCGTGGGTCGCGAGGTCAGCGGCATCGACGCGCCATCCTGCGTTGGCAAGTTTGCGTCCGGGTGGCTGCGGTCGTCGCCGCCTTTCGTCTTCTGCGGCTTCGAGGCAGACTCGACGAGTGCGCCATCGGGGCTGTACCAAATCTTCTGCAAGAGCGACGGCAGCGGCTCCGCACCTGTGGGCACCGCGCCAACGCCATCCGCGACGTCCTCCTCCGCGGGTGCTGCCGCCTCCGTCGTCGCGTCGGCACCGCCAGCGTTTTCCTTCCGCGAGCCCAGCGGCAAGTTCTGCTTGACGAACTCCATGTGCACCTGATAGGCGCCCCGCTGTCGGTGCATCAACTCGATGTTGTGCTGCCGCTCCTTCTCAGCGGCGGACTTCTCGGCCGCCTTGCGTTCCTCCGGTGCCATCCACGCACTCTGCGGGGAGAAGAGCGTAGCAGACTGATCGTCGATGACAGTGGTTCGCTTTGCGCGGTTCTGCGCGTACTCGAGCAGCCGGTCACGCCGCTCCACCGCCTGCTCGTAGTCGGCGCGGTTGCTGCGCTGCGCCGCCTCGCTCAGCTTTCCCTCCTGTAGCGAGATTTCGTAGGCGATGCACCGCGACGGGTCCAGGCCGCAGGCGTAGCACATGTTGTCGGCCTCTTGCTCGCAGATGATGCGTCCGCAGTTGGCGCAGCTTCCGCGGAGGTTGTGCACCGTGGCGAAACACCCGCACTCGAAGCTGCCGGGCTTCAACGCCTCCGTCGCCGCGTTGGACTTTCGCAGCTCGTTGATGTTGACGCCCCTTTTGTTACGCTTTCGAGCGGTGCTGTTGCGCTTCGCGAGGTCCAAGGTGGCGCCAGATGATGCGGGGGCCTTGGCGGAGCTGGCAGGAGTACGAGTGACCGTTTCCCCCTCAAAGGCCGGCCCAAACTCCGCTCGTCGCTTAATCACCTCGGCTGAGAAGGCGTCGGACAGCATCAGCGTTTTCCCCCAGTCCAGCACCTCGGCCCGCGTTTTGACGTTCATGAGTTCGGTCGCCATGCCGGTCAGCTCCTCCTCTGGCAGCCCCAAGCAATTATTCTCACGAATCTCCCCACAAATGTACAGGAGTAATGCGGCAGTGTCCGAGCCGGTGCCGGCGGCGGCGCTGCTGCTGCTCGCCGGTTTCTGATTTGGCTTCGCCCATCGCTTTGGTGGCATTTTGACCGCAGAGAGAAATAAAAAGGAAGAGAAATCGCATGTGTGTTTGTGTGGAGAAGTGTGTGCGCCGTGCGGTGGCGTGGTACGACACAAGGCAACGGATCGATTATTCCCTCCCCGCACACCGAAGCTTTTGGCTCGCCCGGTTCACTCCGTCGAGAACTGCGGCGGGAAAGAGGGTGGAAGGAGTTGCACGTGCGCAGCGCTGTCGGACGAGATTTACAAAGTCAAATATGACGACGCACTAGCGCGGGACGGAAAGAAGAGAAACACACCGCAGCAGAAAAAGAACCGAAATGAAGAGTTTGAAACGAGCAAGAAGAGAAAGCGGTAAGTTTGCATTCACCGATTGCTTGCCAGTTCTCTAGAAACAGCCGAAGCCCTCATAAGCTATCCATTGAGATGTCACGCATGACATCCTGTGTGTGTGAAAGCAGGACGTGCGGTTGTACGTAGATGACATCTGTGGTAAGTCGATATGCTCAACACAATACTGTAAACTAAAATAACAGATATTTCTCGTTCCGTTTACATACGTTTTTGAATTGCACCGTTGTGACCTTCGTCTTGAGTCAGTTCAGCCAAGGGTAAACGCTTACGTTAGCGACACGGCCCACGCCACGTTATGGCGTTCATGGCTTCCCCTCTGTCCATTTCTCCAACATCCAGCACTCACACACACCCAATCCTGATGCTTCGAAGGATGTGTCAAAGCCTACAATTCAATCACTTCCGTGTTTGCAAAGTACGGGAGACGGAGCCCGTCTTCCCAGTTCACCTTGGCACGCGCAGCCTGCAGCATCTTGCCAATATCTCCGTGGCACACAAGCAGCACATGCTCCGCAGGGTGCTTCGCGTCCACATCGGCCAACACACCTTGTGCGCGTTCGTAGCACCTGTCAAACGTCTCGCAGCCCTCCGAGGAAAGAAAGTAAAGGATTTTGTCACCCTGCAGGACGTTGTCACCGGCGTACTTGGTGATGTCGGCGTACGGCTTACCCGACAAGATGCCAAAGTCGCGCTCGATCAGGTCATCTCGAACCTGAACGGGGACGCCGACCGCGGCGCCGATAGCGGTAGCTGTGGCAAAGGCCCGTTGCAGCGGGGACGAATAGATCGCGGTGTACGAGACACCGCTTTCTTGGATCTTCTTCGCCACGGCTGCTGCCTGCGAGCGGCCAAGCTCCGACAGAGGCTCATCGCGGTGGCCATTCAAAATACCATGGACGTTATCCATGTCCTGCCCATGGCGACACACGTGAACGTGCGCCATTATTCGGTCTGGAAGTGTCCGGTAACACACGCAAAAGGAAGGGGGAATGCGGCGAAGGCGTGCTGGAATGTTAACAGCAGCAGCGAGTCGAACACGCGGTCTTCACGAGTCACGCAATCGAAGAGCAAATGGGGGTGAAATGTAAAAGCAGAAGCATATGATGAGAAAACCCAGTCCTTTTGTGCGTGTGTGTGTGTGTGGCCCATGAGACAATGTAAGTACGCAATCCCCCACCACTACTCGTTGGCCGTTTCCCTCACACTTTAGATTTGCACATAAGCGCCTTCACCGCACTACAAGAAGAATCACAACTACGGCGGACGTGATGAAAGACGTGTGTTTTCCGCGCACGCCCAACTCCAGTTGGAGTCACAATTTATCTCTCTTTTCTTCTTTAACCACGCAGTGCGGCATCTCAGCGCGCTTTCCGCAGTACACAAATATCAGACAGACTCTTTGACTCTTCCTCAACGACACCAGCACGACCGATGAAGGTCCTCAACGGCACATTCAAAATCTAGAGCAGTTCTATACGAACGCAGCTATGTGAGAGAAACATGCATTCGGCGAAAGCTGCGCATGCGAGCCGCAAAACGTGTGCGAGACACCACGACAGAAAACCACGGCGAGAGCAAGCACGAGAACAACCGGAACACTACTTTGAGAGAATCAGAAGAAGAAGAACAGCGGGAAGAGAGAGCGAGATGTAGAAAGGTCGACGACTGAGATTTTGCTCGTATTGTTTGGAGCGTGTGCGGACCGATTTTTAACGGCACATGATGCAAAAATAGCCATTACTCATGCTCTCACAGCGGAGAGGAAAGCAAAGAAGAAGCCTTTCCCTTAGCAAATTCTGCCTTCAGGTGATCGGCGCACGTTGTTTAGTGCACCTTACATTCTCGTTGCCGTATCATAACTCTTCTTTCAGAAGCGGGGAGGATGGCGCAACTCTTATTTTTTATTCACGGCCCCAGCAGCGTTCCCTGCGGCACTCTGCAACGTTGATTTGCCCTCTTCTTTTGGCCACTCGAGTAGCATCGAGGCCGACAATGAGAACAGACGAAACGATGGACGACAACGGAAAGCATACCACCACAGAACCAAACAAAATGCAGAAAGAAAACGATGAAGTGACCGCTACCGAGGCCACACGCACACACTCTCTCTCTGGGAGAGAAAGAACAATAGAACGCCAAGCGAGTCCCACACCCTTGCTGCTTTCGTTCTCTTCGCCCCCTCCCCTCCACCCTTCCCCCACTGAGTCCGCTGGCAGAGGAGAGCAACGGCGATGATACGAGCACTAAATAAGAGTTGGAGACGTCACGGTGATACGGCAACATAAGATTTCGTGAAGAGAGACGAGGTCAAGCTGCGTACTGACTCGCCGTTTACGCAACAATTGTCTCTGTAAACGAGAGAGCAGTAGAAGACTGCCTTTTACATCCGATACAATCCAGATGCAGAGATGCACAGGGATCGAGAGCGCCTAAACAGCGGTGAGAGAACGCTCATCATGAGCACCTCTCTTCAGTAGTCGCTATCCGATTCAGTCGGATCCTCAGTCTCCACCGGAATGGGCTGCATCTTGGCACGTTCGCTAGGGTAGTACGTCGCCATGCGTGCAGCCCACTGGATTACGTTGACGTCGTCACCGAACAATTGGCGGAAAAGCTTCTCATCCTCTGCGCTCGGGGTGTAGCCGGACACGTACGGCTGCTTCGTGAGGCGGTCGTTGAGTTCCTTAATAGACGACATGAGGACAGCGATTGTAGTTCGAGGGGTTTCAACAACCTACCAGAAAAGAACGAGACAGTACTGGAAATGCGCTGCGCGGTGAAGCTATGGAGACCGCATTGAGATCCGTCGATGCAAAGACGCCACCCCGTTCACAAACACAGATCGCAATGCCGTAAAGGGAGATGAGAGAAAGAAAAGCCGACATTGAAATAGTACCAAGCGTCGAAGGAGCGAGCAGGTCCGCATAGAACGACATTTCATCTTCGACGCACACATCATTCTAGCTGAGACGCATGTGCTTAGCTCTACGGTCCTGTGCAATGGTGCAGACCATCCGCTGAAACAAACAAATATAATTAGCTCCAATACATCCATCGAAGGAGAAGAGTTGGGGCGAATGCTAGAGATCATCCCTTCGACCTATTGGCTATGCAGGGTGCTGGGCACCACACAGTCAATAAAACAAAAAAAAAAATAGTTTGTTCTGGCGTTAATGTGCATCGGCCATCTATGAAACGGTAAATGAAAGCAAGCAGCACACCCAGTACAATGCAAAGCACGTACAACAGAGATGTTAGAGAACAAAGAAGTGTAGATATACAGCTCGAAGTGAAACCAAACAAACAACAAGTGGATAACCCAATTTCGCGAGCGATACAGTAGATAGAATGCAGCGTGATATATATGTGCGAAAAGATTACGAGTCACGCATGCAGGAAGAAACCCGAAAAAAAAGACTGGAAAGAAAAGCGTACACATCTAACAGCGGTGACAGCGGAATCCGTGAAACCTGGGAGTAGAGAGCCGTGCATGTCTTTGCCTCTCGACCCTACGCAGACGTCTCCTGCCAGTACGCCCAATTGAAGAGAATATCAAGGCTGCTAGGATGGCCCTCACCGCAGAGCTCATCATTCACCTCCTTTGCGAGTGCCTCGGTGTCGAGTTGTAAGGGTTTCCGGTGTGGACTGAGGACACTGTTCAAGGTGGATGTGTACACCTCGTGGCCCAACACGGGGTTCACACAGAAGGGAATCAGCGGCGCAACATTGGATGCGAGAAAAAGGACGGCGTCGCCGATGTCGGTGAGGTGCCGCGCCTGTATGCAGAGGAGACGGATCCGCGCTAGAGACGTGGGCGGCATGAGCGCCGCCGCAGCATCAAATCGTTCCTGCAAACAGAGGAGCTGTGCCGACTTGCGGCGGTCAATTTCGTGTTCTTCATGCCCGCTCGATGCGGCTAGCGGTGCGCTGCTGCCAGATACCATCGCAGCGTCCTTTTCTGCAGCACACTCGTCAGCCGCCTTGGCGCTCGTCGTGCGACTCACCGGCAACGCGCGAGAAACTCCGCAGAAGGCGCGCTGCTCCTCGTCAAATGTGTGCAGGGTATCCGCCAGGCCACGTCGAGCGAGGTATGACCGCACCATTTGCGCCAATACCTCCTCCTCGTCTTCTCCGCGGTCTTGGATCACGGCCTCCTCGATCAAGACCCACATGGCCTTCTCTGTCAACTCCATTGGTTGATCTCTCTCAAACAAACTTTTCAGGAAAGGTAGAACACAGTTTGATTGCACAGCTTCGAAGCGCGCTACAACGAAGACGAAATGGGAGCAGCAAGAGAGGAGGTCGGAGGTAGCGAGGAGTTGCCCTTAACACACAAGCCGAACGTACAAGAGATACCCAACGAGAGCTCAATAGTACGGCACATTATTTTGATGTAGGGAAGAGCGCCTCTCTTCGACTAGCACACATACACATATCTTATAGCATCACAGGCCTCCGGGATGATAAAGTATAGACCCGCCGACCGTGTCTTTCAAGTGCAGCCGATGCTCACAAGACGAGTGAGCGCAGACGAAGCTCTTCTCGGCAACACGTTATCAAACAACACAGTATTTTTTTTACTACTATTCTACTTTCTTTTTTGTATAGCGTATTACTATCCGCAAAGCAACTGAGTCCACACAAGAAAACGGCACAAGTCGACGACTGCAGAAACGAAAAGAGAACATCAGCAACTGAAAAAGCCCGTCGGTGGGTAGATATATATATATATATTTTCCTTTTAAGCGTGCATCAGCAACAATTTACCACCCAGCAAAGTCGAGCGCGTGAATGGTATGAAACACTCGCAACGGTTTTTTTTGTTTTCGCATGCGCCAGCTTCCTCATTTCGTTGTGCCGGGATGTAAAACTGCACCTTTCGGGCTGCCGTTAACATACACAATTCAATCCTTCTTCGAAGAAAACGAACGCGAAAGAGAGCGGATCGAAGCAGCAAGCACGTATTACGCACTTCTACTTGGAACGTAATTGCACCGATTTGTAGAAGACAAGTATTGTTTTCATTGCAGCTTTTTCTTCCATACTCAACTCTCATTATCGTTGAAAAGAAGGACGTAATGAAGTAAAGGGTCTAATTACGCAATACAAGAGAGAAGAAAAGAAGCAATATGAAACGTACAGAACTTTTTTCAGAGACACCGAGTGCCTGCTGGGCGAAGAGAGAAAGGAGCGAAGAGCGTAAACTTCGATACGACACACACAGACGATGCCATTTGGTGTTTTCACAGAGGAAAAGAAACGCAACGACGGGAAGCACAAGAAAAACGAATGTTTCCGTCTCCATTCCTCGAACAGTAGCATGGAGAAGAGTAGATACCGCCCACACTCTTCTCCTTTGTGCGCAGCTCACCTTCAACGGCAACGCGAGAAGTTCGGTTTGCAGGCAATCAGTAGAATGATGATAATAACCACAACCACCACAGCGGCAATCATGAGCGTTAGCTTCAGATTTTTCAGGCACAAGTTGCGCTTCAGCTCGGTGGAGCGCTGCTGAAACTGCTGCGCCTGATCCGCGAGTGTGGATGACTTTTCCTGCAGCGTATCAATGCGGTCGCCGCGCGCTAGCACTTTATCCATGTTGTCCATCATAACGTCGACGACCTGATTGATGTCATCATTCAGCGCAGTGATCTTATCGTTCTGTGGGTTGTTGTAGAACTCCATCTTCTGCTGCAGCAGCTTCTTGCCGTTGCGCAGCTCTGCTCCCTGTGGACCGGCGCTGCCGCGCACCAGTGGTTCCACCGCCTCCAGAAATGCGTAGACCGTACGCATGCGCATGTCGCTCGTCGTCACGCAGGCGACAATTCGGCCCTCGCCGTTGCTGATGTAGTTGTAGTTGACACCGCCATCCTTGTCCTCGATCGTCTTGCGGCGGTACTCCCTCGGCGGCACCGTTGCGATGACCTTCTGCATCGTCTCGGCGAACTTCGGCTGCTCCCCTGCCGGGTATTCCGCGAGCAGCGTAGTCTCATCGTTCACACAGCTATACTTGATCGGCATTGTTTTCTCGGAAGTTCTTTAAATAGGCCTGTTGTACTCACGCGGAGTCTATTAAATGGGAAATTGCCTAAGCGTATAGAACTTGTTGTGCAGACGCGGTATATCTACAATTTGAACGCCAAAACGTATCTCTGTCGCAACCAGCTGAAGAAAAGCACTGTATAAAAACTCACTATCGCAGCAAGACGCAACGAAACAGTAAAGAAGAAGGGAAAAAAGAAGCTTTGTAATTTCGATTACAGGAGAGCGCGAGTGCAGCAGATTGCGCTTTTGAAATCGTTTTTGAAAGGCAGTTGGCAGGTCGAAAACAGAGTGAGGGAAAAGAAACAGGAGAGGAAGCCGTTTGATGGAAAGGCGGGAAAACAATACTTTACACGGCAGCGGCTTCACCGCGAGAAACCTCCAAGTGAACTTAAACAAAGCGATCTCCCTCGCATGTACTGGAAAAACATGCGATTGGAAGAAGGCATGCAGGTACCCCGTCGCTCCGCTTCAAACGACAGATCTGACACGCTTGCTTTTCTCTCTCGGTTGCCTATTCTTAGCTGCTGGCGTTCGATAACCACTCATGAGCTAGAAAGCAGAAATATAAAGGGTGACCACTTTCAAATTACAAATCTATGAACCGTAAACGAGCAATAGTGTCGCTTTAATTATTGTGTTGACATGAGCAGACGGAATTCTTCGGGACAGCTGAATATGACATCAAGTCATCCACTCCTTTGTGTTACGCTTCAAGCGCAAGGCGGATGTAAAGGTATTCTTGTCTTGTTGGTGTTGTTCAGTTGTTCTATGTTTGTTAGCAGATGGATCTCCCAGAGGACGAGCTCACAAGGTAGTGAAACGCTCGCGCAAGCGTTACGATTGGGTGGTACTTGGGTAATAGGCCGGTTGCAGAGCTTTGCTGTTCTCAACAACGCAGCAAACGTTGCTTGCAGAGTTGAAGGCGAGCGGTAGCGTTCACCGTGCGCAGCGGTAGCAGATGGTGACGCCGTTTTCATCTGCCGCCGAGCACCCGCGGCACACTTTACTCTCGCACATTCCGCACTCTTCTGCACAGCTACCGCACATTCGGCACGAGCACGAAGCACACTGCGCGGAGGCAACGACACCACACAGGACACACGCGTTCTCGTCCACCTTGCTCTTCTTGCCGTACTGCAACCAACAATTTTTGATGGACTGAGGTGAGGCGACGCTGCCCAGCGGGAACGGTCCAAAGGTTCGAGGAGGGAGAGGAAGCCCCACTAGTGATACAGACCACGACTGCAACTGTGTGTGGATGCATATGTGGGGGTGGTTTCTTTCGCAGTCGATGACCACGTCAAACGGGTAATGTTGACAAAAAACTTCTCGGAGCAGCTGCGCAACGCCGCCTGCGACTTCGTGCATGATGTGGCAAGGACAGCGGAAAGGTCCGTGCACCGGACACGGATGGTGGCGGGTGTAATGCCGTATGTACTCGTTCGCCGGGGAGTCATCGGGGAACTGCAGCACCACCGCCCCCGACTCCACCGACACTACTGAAGGATTATAAAAGAACGCTAAACTCAGAAACTCGGAAGTGTTGAAGCGGCCTTGCGTGTCCAGGACGTGACCGCGCAGCGACAACAAGGAGGAGAACGCGCCACAGATAGCGCGAACGCGAACATGCGGCGGAACGTGCCGCGAGTAAGACACGACGGCGTTTTCGTCCGTGTCGACGCGATGACGCTTGCGCGGCGCCGCAAGATCGTGCAAAGGGAGGGCGGCCTCCGTACGTTCTTCAAAAGAAAATCCGCTCATTCGCTTTCAATGGCTAATAGTAGTCTTCCAAATCTAAAGATGTTAACAAAGAAGAAAGGTCAAGCACTAAAAAGTATGAGACAAAACGCATTTGCCGGGAGCCTTGCCCTCGACTACGGGCACCGCACACCACACCGCAGAGAAGGTGCCGGATGAAATTGATTGCGCGGCCGATTCACCCCGCTTTGCGTACTAAAGACAACCATAGAACGAGGAGGAGAAGAGAAAGTGCACTTTTTCTTCAAAAAAAAAAAAGAAATATCAACAGACATAACGAAGATGGCAGAGACGCTATGTAGCGCTGCAGTAGTTTTTTCAACCTCCAGGCACACCGGTAACCGTCAAGAATGAAGCCACATATTTTGTGGAAGTTCTTGATGGCAGAAGCAACTCAGTTCGCGAAGCAGAAAGCTCAACTTCATGAAAATCCTTTCGGTCGTCGTCACTGTATCGTGGCAACGAAGGGCTTCAGTGGATTTCTGTTTCAATTTTTAAGCGACTCCGATTTCGGAGAGCACGACAGCCGTAGGACAAAAACAAAACAAGGAAGCGCACTGTAATAAAACAACATAGCGCAGACCCTGGGCTTTGTTGTGATCTGTTCCCTTCCGGCGTGAATCGGTAAGTGTCAGGAAGAACAAAAGAACTAGAAGACACATAAAGCTCTCCGACCATGCGGAGGCGTCTATTACCATTTTCTATGCGTAATGCTCTATGGGAATTGTATTCTGAAAAAAAAAGGCAAAACAAGGGTTTAAACGCGCGGCTAACGCTAATAGAAATCCATGGTCGCCAGCAACCACGCACACAAGTTTCTCAATAAACGAGATCTGAGCAAAACAAAAAAAAACGTTGACAACAACAATCGTAAGCAGAATAGAAACGTTAAATCTATGGAGATAAATTCTTTTCTCTTTCTTTTTTTTTTTTAGGCATGCAGCGAACAGTTGAGCACCAACGAAAGGTGAACACGATTCAGAAAAAACAATGTAGGATGCCTACCTTACGTAGCCTTCATTCCTCTTCCTCGCGCAATCGCTTGCGGTCTTCCACTGCAGCCTGCTTGAGAAGCTTGACGCCTTCTTCCTTGGAAATGGTCTGGATGCGGCTCATCTTGTTGTGGAAAAAGATACCAAGCACCTTGTCCGCAACGTCGAGGATTTCGGTCTTGAAGCTGGCCACGAGAAACTGGCAGTCATCTGACTGCCGCTCCATCAGCTTCGCGACCGCGGTGCGGTACTCGGCATCCAAGGCGGCGTCGATCTCGTCAAAAAGGTAAAACGGCGCAGGGTCGCAACGCTGGATGGCGAAGATGAGCGCCAACGCCACGAGAGACTTCTGACCTCCGCTTAATTGGTCGAGATTGCTGACAGGCGCACCGTGGCCGAAGGAGACGCGAATGCGCGCACCGGTGAACGGGTCGTCCCTCTTGTCGACAGACCCCGACGTCACGAGCTGCAGCGCTGCCGAGCAGCTTTCCGCGCCGACGAGCTGCTTGAAGACCTCTTCAAACTGATACTGCACCTGCTTGTATGTGCGCTCAATAGCTTCCTCCTTCTTCGCATCAAGGTGCTCAATTAATTCGTAGATGCTCTCCAGCTCTCGCGTCAAGGTTTCCTGCTGCGATTTGAGGTCCTTCATGGTTTCCTGCAGGACGGCGTGCTGATCAATCGCCTTGCGGTTGACGTGCGACAGTTTCTTCAGCTCCTCATTCACCATTTTAAGGTGGTACATGAGCTTTCCCAGCGACGCCTTTTCGTACTTCGCCACGCTTTGCGGCAAGACACCCAGCTGTCGGATCTTTTGCAGCGCTTCGTCGCGGCGCTGCACCAGCAGGCTGCGTTGCATCTGCGTCTTGTCCGCCACGTCTTTCCGCTCCTGCAGGTCGCGCGCAGCACCGAACCGTTTGGTGGACACCGTGTCAAGGTGCGCCTGCAGCTTTTCGCGCTCCCTTGTGCTCTGGTTGATTTCGTCGTCGATTTTGCGCAACCTCGCCAGCAGAAGGTCGCTCTCCGCCTTGACGGCCGCCTGTTCGCCACCCGCCGCACTGCTTGTGTGCTTCGACCAGTTGAGCTCGCGAAGACGGTCTTCGACCACCGCTTTGCGCCGTCCCACGTGACGCACCGTATCTTCCAAGAGCTGAATCTCGGTTGCCAGCTGCAGCACTTCCACCTGCATCGCCGAGGAGGCCACGCGCGCAGAAGCGATGCCCTCTGTGAGCTTCTCCAGCTCGCTCTCCTCCTGGGGCGTCCACGAGCTCTTGAAGTCCTCTTTCAGTTCTTTTTTTAAATCCCGCACAGACGCCGTGGCTGAGGCCACTGAGCTCTCCACAGCCTTCTTCGTCGCCACAAGGTTTGATTTCAAGGTGGCGAGGCGCGCCTTGCGGTCCTCAATCAAGCGCGACTCACGTAAACGGACATCGGCTTCCATTTCAGTGGTCACGTTTTGACTGCGAAGTGCCTCGATCTCATTCAGTACCTCTGTTATCTGCTGCTCCACCGTTGCGACCTCTTGGCATAAGCTGTCGAGCTTTGCACGCCCTGCTCGCAGCTTACCCCCAACGTCTTTTTCCCGTTCACGGATAGGCAGCTTCATGTTCTGCTTGTCGATGAAACCGCCAGTGATACCACCTCTGCGGCCAAGCTGGTCGCCATCAATGGTGATGACGTCGCACTGGAGCTCCTTCACCACCTCCGTTGCTGCCTCAAGCGAAGCGACCACGGCTGTGCGGCCAAAAACCTCCGCCACCACGCCGCCAAACCGCTCATCATAACTCACTTTTGACAAAAGCGGCGAGCATTCCGGCGTTGACATGATGTCACGGGGTTTTCCTTTGCACGTGTCCATTGGGAAGAAGGAAATGCGACCAGGCTTACGGCGTTTATTCATTTCCGCGAGCAGAGTTGTGCTGACGTCAAAAGAGTCCACGACAACGTTGAACAGCGTATTCCCGGCAGTAATCTCAACCGCTGTCTTGTAGCCTTCCTCCACGCGAATCAGATCGATGAGTGGCCCGTGGACGGCAGCGGAAATGTTTGCGTTTCGCATGTCGAGCAGTATTTCTTGCAGCGACTGCAGGCCTTGACGAATATCGTGGCGCACCGCGCGCTCCCACTGATGCTTCGTGTTGCGAGCAACTTCGTCCAGGCGCTGCACCACGCTCTCCTGCTCATGCACGCACTGCCAAATTCGCCGACGCTCTTGGTTGAGCTGATCACGCTTCAGCAAAGCGCTCTTAATCTTTTTCTCATGTTCCTGCAGGCTCTGATCCACGTTTGTGGTGGAAAGTTGCGGCATGGACATTTGAGACTGAAGATCCGCAGATTCCTTTTCGATGCGGGCCATTTCCTGCGATACCGAGATGAGCTCCTTCTGAGACTTGGCGATCAAACTCTGGTTCTTCTCGATCTCTTCGGTCAGCCACCTGTCACGGTCGCTTTTGTTTTTGAAGAGTTTTGAGCGGTTTCGTCTCTCCTGCAACCGTTCAAGGACCTTTCGCTGCGTCTCCACCTCGTCAAACTTTTCTTTCGCCGTTCCTTCCTTTGCTTGGAAAAGAGAGCGTTTTTTTTCCAAATCAGCTGTCGAATCCCGCAGTGTTTTATCCAGCTGCTGCGACTCTTTTTGCAGATGCTCGCACTCACGATTGTTGCGCGCTGTCCTGCCTGCAGCATCGGTGGCATCCAGGTCCGCAATCGCCTGTTTGCTCGTCAACGCACTGAGATCATTCTCTATGGTGTTTTTTTCCGCCTCGAGACGCGTAATCTGCGTCGAAACTTCCACAACCTTCTGCGAAAGTTGCGCAATCTCTTGCTCCGAGGCTTCCTCGGTATCGTACGTCTTGCTGAAAGCCAGCGACTTTTTACTCCAATCGTCCTCCAATTTTTGCAAACTCTCCTTTGCGTTCTCCAGCTCGGTGTTGAAAATGCAGTACTCAATGCATCTCTTTTCACGATCTGCGTCTTGAAACCGCTTCAGCTCGCTCGTCTCCGCATCCAGTTCCTTCAGCCGCTCTGCCAAATCATTGATCGAATCGGAAATCTGAGTCTGCTTTAGTTTTGTGTCGGCAAGAATTTTCTCGCTTTCGCTGCGTCGCGCCTCGTACACTTTGGTACCAGCCACGTCCTTGATGAGTTGATACCGGTCTTCCTCACTCATATTGACCAGACTCACGATCTTGCCTTGCTCCACCACGTAATACGGGTTGCTGGAGGAAAAACCCGCGCTTTCCAGAAGCTGGTGGACGTCAGAGGCAGAAAACTTGCGGTCGTTTACACGAAATTCATCCTGTTTCAAGCCGACTGTGCGACGGATACGCACCTCTGGCTCCTCGGACCGACCTGGAATCACGAGACGGCCGTCCGAGTTGTCGAACACGATTTCGACGAAAATGGAAAGAGCAGGACGGCCGCTTCCAACGTGGAAGAGTTCTTTGCGTTCCGCAGCGCGCAAATTGACAAACTTTTCATTCAGCACAAATTGAATAGCAGCAAAAAAGTTCGACTTGCCAGAGCCGTTTTTTCCAACAATCACATTCGTTTTGGGAGACAAGCCATCTGGGAACGACTGTTCCCGGTAGGACCGGAAACCGGAGATGATAATGTTCTTGATAAACATCGGACTTCAATTGTTGTTGTCGTCGCGTGAACCTAGCGGTCAGACAGAGTACCACCCAAAAAGCAGCTCTTACGATCCAATGACTTTTCGTCTCAGGATCGACAGAACAGAGGTTTAGGAATAATCGAGATAGAGTACGGAGAGAAGAGGGCAAGAAAAAGGCAAATTGTATTCGCAGCTGAATTTGAGAGCGAGATGAAACACGAAACTTGCTTTGTTACCATAAAAACGCGACAGAACACGGGAAAACAAAGCAATCAAGTTGTAAACGGTTTATGGGGTAAAAAGGAGAAGGTAACGTAGCCGAGAACGTTGACAGTTACAGTCTTTCACCTTTTTTTTAAAGTGCGGTTTCTCTTTTTTTTTAATCTCCATATCTGCCGTGGAAGCACTTGGTGAACAAAATCTCACTGCCTGTTGCATAGAAGATAATATCTCATGATAAAAACGGTGAACAGAAAAGAAAGGAGAAAATGCTCTTCAGTCATTCATCGAGCGATAGAGAAGCCATAAAAAGCAGTTAAATAGTTTTTATTCCTGTTTTCATAGCACCGGTAAAATAGTCAAGGAGCAACTGCCGTCACAGAATCCCATAGAGAAGTGGGGAAAAGCTCGCCGCTATTGAACAACATACACACATCCGTCCATGTCAGCTTTCTCTGCTTCAAACATCCGCAAAGTCAATGTTATTCGTTATTTGGTTTTCAAATGTGGCACTTCTTTCGCGCTCTCTAGCCACACAACTCCAACGGCAAACCAAGTACATCAAGTCGGGAGCGAATTGTGTGGGAAAGAAAAACGAAGGTGCACGCATCGACACTCGCGCTTCAAGTGTTGAAGCAAGCGCGTAACAAAATACTTGCACCACTGCAGAGACTGCGCGGAGTGCAGATAAAGTCTCTTGCAATTATGCCACGAGTTTGCCATTCACACACCTTCACTGACCAGTTTCTTGATCCGAAAGCACTACAATAGCTCCCCAAAAGGGGAAAGAAAAGCACGACTCGCAATTACGTCGGTACGGCCCGTTAATGCGAAAGCTGTCAAAGCTGTCTACAACTTGCAACGTTGCGACCAAGTAAGAACAATTCTTGCTGTTTAAAATCGTTAGATTAATGAACGCTGAACAGTCAAAAAATAGCAAAACCAAATTCGCAGCAGCGCCCAATAATAAAACCGTTTGCTACCGAAACTGGTAAGAAAAGACGCAGCGCCACAAAACGTGAGTGTAACACGAAATACATTCATCCGCAGCTGAAGCTAACGAATTTCAGCTAGCCATGACAAACAAAATTTTTGTGAGATGCGGCCAAAAGCATTTTTCGTCACTCAACGCAGCAGAAACCATCAGGTTGACGCCGATGTTGACTTTTCCTCAAGCGGTTTTGATGATGCTTAGTCCAGCATGAAGCTGAAAAATAGTATTCACCTCCTCTTTGAAAAATAGACTCATTTGTTAGCTACTTTCCAATTCCGCCGTTTGCTCTGGTTCTGAAAACGAAGTCCACCGTATCATGGTTACGGTGACTTGTCTAGTAAATCTTTTGTTTCTCATCGTTTTACCCGACGATTCCATTCGTTAGAGTGACATGCTTCAATGATACCAGGAAAATTAAGATTCACGAATCAACGTTCACAACAGCACAGTTCCATGGACATAGCCAACACGAACAGTGCATAAAATCGGATACATTGCTCGTGACAGCATTTCGGTTGCAATGTCAACTGTTGCAGAGAAAAAAATCAACAAAACGAGATGTCAAATTATGCACCATCAACAACTGGTACTTTGCGTAGAAGTAGTATCATGTGACGCAAATCAGATCCTCGCCAATAGTCAACGACCAAGTGAAGCCACAAACCACTATGCAGCTTTGCGCTCAGTTTCAGTGACAGTGTCCCAGAGCCGTTTCGTAGACCCACAACCCTGGCCTCTTTCACAAGTTGGATGATTCACGTCTCACAAAGAAGACATTCTTCGCGCCAGTAATAGGAAGCAGCACATGAATATTACACAGGTGGACTTGGACGGGAGTTCCTCGAGAGGCAGATAACGATTTGTTGAGCCACTTGCAATGTTCCAAGGAGAAGATTAGAAACCAGCACCTGTGGAAAAAAAAGCATAATAACGCACACGCGAAATAGACTCTGCAACTCAAGTCAACACGCGGAAGAGTTGATGAGGAATGGCTTCGCGTTACGAAAACCCTAAAGGTGATACTTCATCGATGCATAGACCTAGAATACAAGACACTAAAGTCCCCGTCACTGGGTAAAAACAACTACGCAACTTTCAAGGAACCCCAAAAGAATTTATAGTCCTTGATCCTTGTCGAGAGGAAGTAGCGGACGCCTCGATAGCATAGAACGTCGAGTGACAAAAAACAGTCATCCAACAAACCAACCACGTACGGATCGTAACAGACTCAGCACTGGCAAACACAACGCAGAACTTTAGTGTCAAGACCACCTAGAAAACAGTGCAAGTTCCGATACACCCGTTGGTGAGAACGTCGTATCGCAACCTATCTCAGGAACGAACATACTTGTGAGAAAGTCAAGTTCCGTTGTTTGTCCGTGAGGAACGTGTCATTCGCAGAACGAACGCCAATTAAGGAAGGAGAGCGATGTTACTTTTCAAAGCGGTCATTAATTCGTTGTCCTTCGTGGCTCAGGAACATTTTCAAGACGTACTCGCAAGTTAAGGCGATCAAACAATCCCTGTGCTTTCGTCATTTCCAAGACAAAAGGTGCATGTCACGGTCCAATTCGCATTCCAAAACCAACCTCCTGATGTGAGCGGTGAGGAGGGGGGGGGGGAATTGGATAAACTACGTTAGTGGGGCCTGCGGCTCTCGAACTTAAAGGAGGGAGCGGCTAGAAAAATGTGAGAATGTAGCGGGGAGGAAGCCATAACAGCAGCCAGGGCAACTCCCGGCTCGGGTGGTGACGTGGCGCAACGTCATCGGCACATCGGGCGACACCCTGCGTCACCAACCGCAAGCGGCATGGGTACGCACACCTGCCTGCGAACACTTCCACGGCGCAAATCTGCCGATCCCTCTTCGCGCGGGATCAGCTGCTCTTCTCCTTCACCATGTCGCTCAAGATCTACGATGTGGACCCGACGCTGTTGCGCTGGGTGCTGATGGGCGGCTTCGAGGAGGAAGACCACCACGCCGTGCCGAACCCTTTCACGTGGCTGCCGGAGTTGATCTGGATGCTGTTCCGCCGCGCGGCGACGCAGTTGGACGGCTTCGCTCACGTGACGGAGCTGGTGCAGCAGCATGCGATGTTCTTCATGGACTTCTACGAGTCTTCGAACCCGCTAGAGCTGGAGCTGCCCGGTGTGCTGAACGACATGTCGAGCATAGAGAAGCTGGTCGTGGTACGATGTCTGCGCATGGACAAAGTGGTGCCAGCCATCCGCAACTACGTCAGCGAGACGCTTGGCGAGTACTTTGTCGAGCCGCCGCTCTACGCGTTGGAGACGGTGGTGGACGAGCTCTCCTACGACCCTTCGGTGCCAATTATCCTCGTGCTCTCGCCCGGCGCAGACCCGCATGCGGAGCTGGACCGTGTCGCAGAGCTGCGAGGCATGGCGCAAAGCAAGCTGTTCAAGCTCTCGCGCGGCCAGGGCCAAGACGTGCCTGCCTGTGAGATGATGGATACCGGGACGAAGGAAGGACATTGGGTGTTTTTGCAAAACTGCCACCTCTACGCCGACTTCATGCCGCGTCTGTCGCGCATGATCGAGGACTACAGCGATGCGGCGGCCAAGGAGCGGCTGCACCGCAACTACCGCCTGTGGCTGACGTCGCTGCCCAGTGACGTTTTCCCGTTTGCCATTTTGCAGAACGGCGTGAAACTGGTGCAGGAGCCGCCGAAAGGACTCAAGAGCAACCTGCTGCAGTCCTACCTGTCCGACCCGGTCGCGGATGCGGAGTTCTTCAACGGCGCCGACATGCCCGAGGCGTGGCAGAAGCTTCTTTTTGGCCTCAATTCTGTTTAGATAGTTCACGGCAATATGCAGAGGAGACGAGCAGGGGTGAAGAAGGGGTATGAAAGGGAGCTGACTCTTGCCGGGAGTTTCTTGAGAGACAGGCGGCCGCCACCACGATAGCGGAGGTGAACGGAGAACCAGCGCGACAGAGAGGCATGACACAGTGAGGGCTGCGACAGTTGCGGCGATGTCTGTGCCATATGTGGTGGTGGTCGACTCGAGGGGCTGGCCACGCCGAACACAACACGGCCCTCTGCACGGCATGAGAGCCGGACACTTTACTGAGCGAACAGGCAGGCGAGCAACGTGTACAGGGGGTAATGGTCCATCTGTGGGCCGTTACCTTGCTGGAGACGTGTGACGATGGCGATTCCCACGGCTTAGGGGTAGCCGCTCTGGGAGTGCTGCGAGTGCGGCCCAAGCTGGGAAATCTGCCGCTGTGCACCGTGCGGGGGACGCTGACACTGCTCCGTCTGGTGCGTGTGTGTGGCCTGCCGGTGAGTGGCTGCGTGTGGTGTATGGCTGGACGGGTGTGCTGTGGGGTGGGCGTGCTATAGAGGGCTCTCTGCTGCTGAGTGTGTGGTGCTGCAAGAGACGGAGGGGGCAACATAGCGTGTGTACATGGTGGTGTGGCGTGCGCAACCTGCCGTCTTGTGCTGTGTGCGTTGGTGTTGGGGCTGCCGTGGTGTGGGGGGTTAGGGTTAGGGTTAGGGTTGCATTACCGAGGCCGAAGGCCGAGGTCATTGAATGGCACAAGCCTTTATGTATATGTGTGTGGATCCCCTTCATTGAGTATATGTCGAGAGACCTGTGATATGGCACGGCCGCGCGGAGCGTGTTGACCCGCATGCGCATGTGTGCACTAGCGAGGTGGCTGCGAGCTCGTTCTTCCGGTGGTGTGATCCACCCCTGTTCAGATGTTGCGGTTGTGATTCTTCCCTCTGCTGACTGC
>NW_015438385.1:0-26660 GCF_001293395.1 Leptomonas pyrrhocoris
AGCAGCGTGGCCTGTGTGTCAGAACGGTGTGAACTGGAAGCGGTGACGAAGAGGGAAAGGAAAAAGTACCAGGCGCGGAAAATTGAGGGTAGTGCATGCGGTCGGTGACGTGATTGGGAGCGAGAGGGATACAAAGCGCAGAGAGCAGACAGAGGAACAGCCAGTCAGCCACCCAGCTGTCTTCAGCAAGTAGGGTGCAGAGCTACAGCACACACACACACACACACACACACACATCTTGACCCTTCACGCAACAATTACGCGTGCATCATCAGTTTCACCAGAAGTAAATGGTTGATGTGACGCACTACTGATTTAGTCACCAGCGGAGCCCCACAACATCCGAGACAGCCCACCTACGACGACAACAACTTCATTGAGCGCAAAAAGGCTTCGGTGCTCAAATACGGAGGAGGGGGCACGTCACCACCAACGCAGCGCAGCATCTGAGTACCGCCCTGCTCCTCCACGGCGATGGTGGGGAGTAACACTTGCGCGTGCACAATGTGTCGGAGAGAGCGTTCAAACACCGCGAAGCCTCTGTCAGCGACGAAGTGTCTAATCGCCTTCAGGGCTTGCTGGTACGACGACCCTGTGAATTCGTGGCCCTTCTCAGCGGCCTGAATCATCTGGGAAATTGGGTTGGTTTTGGTGCTGACGGCAGCATCTTGGTTGCCTGTGGCGCCAGCAGGAGCAACGGCGGCGCTGTCGGGCTTAAATTTGCGCATCGGCTTCCCCAAGAGGGTGTCCCCGATGCACTGCTCCAACACCTGACAAACACCTTCCTTCACTGGGAAAGGCAGCCCTAGTGCGTTGCCCATCCAATGATGCGCCAGTTCATGGATAATCAACTCTGTCTGCTCCGCTTCTGCGCTACCCCCACCACCTGAGGCTTTCTTCCCGGATTGGTACATCGTCTCATTGAGGATGATGCAGCAGTGGTGCTCCATGCCAGAGATGAACGGCATCGTCGGCCCCAGCAAGACGTCTAAATGGCGACACTGAAGCAGCGGCAGGGGGCAGTCAAAGCGCTGCTGGAGGGTCGCGACGGCCTCCTTTGTAATGTGCAGAACGCGCTCCAGCGTCGCCGCCGGGATACGAGCCTGACGACGCGCCAGCACTCGTACCGGAATCGTGGCACAGGGTATCGTACCTGCATGACTTTGCAGTCCCTCTGCGATGCCACCAGCGAACTCAGGAATCGCCATCGTTGATGCCACCTCCTCCAGCGGCTCTGGAAAACACGCAAAGGAGAAGGAGTAGGCCGGCAGTGGTCCACAGGGTGCAAAGCTTCGCTGCACCGCTCGTTGCGCCGTCAACGCCCTTCGCCCCTGCTCCTCACCGTTGGTCAGCACGGCTGTGTAGCTGTCCGGGAGTTGTACGCTCTTGAGCTGCCAGTCGAGGCGGTACTGCGGATCGTCGGGACACGGAAAGGCGCAGCGGGCAAAGCGGACCTCGAGGTGGGTGAGCAGTGCTCGGTCCTCCGCCGAGTTGCTCGTGCCCTCTGTCCTGGCGGCGTAGATGCCGCCGTGATCGAAGGCCTGGACCGTGCCGGTGAATTGCACGGTAAGTTCCACTTCACTGTGGAGAGGCAGCGTGTCGCATCTTTCAAACAACACCAGCTTGGAGCCCCAGTCCACGGACGCATTCTCCACAGCGGCATTCGACGCCGCCGTGCTGCTCTTGTTGTTCATGTTACCCTTTTTCTTTTGTTTTTTGTCCAGGGACAGCATCGCCGTTCCCGTTGTTGGAAGTCGATGCAGCCGCACCGGCGTCCATCTGCTCTACGGCAAGCACCTTCAGCACTCCACCCTTTCCACCTCCAGACGGCGAGGACGACACGCATTGAACCTGGTAGCTCATCACCTGCAGCGGCGATGCATCCTGGTAAAGCCCGCCAGCGGTGGTAAGGGCATGGAGGTGCAGCGCGTGCTTCGCCGCAACGACACGTCGATGCTGGAGGAACTCCTCGTACTCCGAGAACGACGAGGAAGAGACGTCGTTGCCGCTCGCGACCGAGTTCACTCCCGCCTCCTCTTCTTCGGTGAGGGACTGCAGGCGGTACCGAATGACGGACGTGCCCTGATAGGGGGAGCCGGCCTGGATCGGCGCGGACGAGCCGCCCGGCCGACTAAACACCAACTGCAGCGTGCAGAGCGTCGGATTCCATACACGCAGCGGAGTCATTCTATTAGAGGCGCTTCGTTTTGGGTGCTTCTCCCGGACCGCTGAGTGACGTTGAAATATATATGTATTAAGAAAAACTAAAATTTCGGGTCGTCGAGAGAACAGTTGCTTTGCGTGAGAAAAGGGAGCCCAAGGTAAGAGACAATCAACCAAGTGCTGATCATCGCAGATACCGAACTAACGTGATGATGCAGTTCGACGCTCTGCGTGCAGCTTAGCAGTGCAGATACACGTCAAGAGTCTGACACTTCATCCTTTCAAAAAAGTTCGTCCTTTTGGTAATGATAATTTCGGATACCTCGTTTGATTAAAGTCAAGAATTAGAACAACAATAAAACACTCACACGTATTGATCGCCTCGGACACCAACAGTTCAGTTGGATTCGTCGAGGGCCTCCACAAATCGCTGTCGCTCATCCTTCCCGCTTTCGGCAGCATCACCGACCATGTGCTGCAGCTGCTTCTTCCACTCGTAGAAGCGCTTCGGCATGTGCGTGTGCACCGCCTCCTTAATCATCTTCGGGTTCTTCGCCACCAGCTCCAACAACTCCTGTGCGACAGCCTTCTGCACCGCTTCGTCCGCATTCTCCTGCGCGTGCTGACAAGACAGCTGGATGACCTCCTCGCTCGAGACCCCCGTAGAAGCCAGATAACGAAGAAAGAAGAGGACACGCGAAGTCACCTTATTCGCACCGCCGACGACCTGTGCGTAATCCTCGCTGTCACCTTCATTGCTCTCGTCGATGGTGGTGACCACCCCCGGTGCGCCAGCAGCTGACGTGGCAGGCACGGTGGAGACAACGGTCCGCGTGAGCTGCAGCACCGCTGCGAGCACCGCTAAGCCACCGTGCTGAAGAAACTGAATTGTGTTGGGCGGACACTCCCGGCAGAGGCAGCTGCAGGCGTGCAGGAGAGCTGCCAGGAGCCTCATCAACTTCGCATTGTTCGACGCCGCTGTCACTGCCACATCGACTCGCGTCGGAACACACCACACCTTCTCCACTGCTTTGATGGTGTCCCACACTAGACGCAGCAGCACCTCCTCCCAGTGCGCTGCGCAATAGACCACCTGCACCGGCTCGTTCAGCTGTGAGGAGTGGGCAATGATCATCGCCAACTGCGTGTATAAAGAAATGGAGTTTAACGTGACCTCGCCGGGTGGCTCTGCTGCTTCTCCCTCCGCCGGTGAGAGGGGGTCAGAAATCGTGGTGAGGGGGTGCGCGGAACGCTCTCGACGCAGCACACGCAGCACGCGCTGCGGCCCCTCCATTAAGGTGAACTCTGCCGCCCAGTTCACGTCTTCCACCATGTCGCTGAGCTCCTCCAGCGCCTCCAGCCGGTCCGCTACTTCCACCGGACTGTCGCCTCCGTCAACGGCTTTGTTTTCCATGAGAAGGAGTAGCTGCTTCACTCTTTTTTCAGGTGACTCCACGGATGCCAGTGCGTCGCGCAACCACGCGTAATCGGATGCCGGCCTGGCAAGGTGGGAAGCTGGTGTGGGTGCGCCACGACTGCTGCTGTTGTCGCCTTTCTTATTAATAGTAGCATCATTGTTCGTGCCGAGAGCACTTGTGGTGGTACTCGGAGCAACGGCCAGCGTGGAGGACGCCGGTACGCCGGCGGTGCTCGTGCCTGCTGACGGGGCTCTGTTGCCGCCGCTGTCTTGCACCTGCGCACACATATTCAGCAGCGCGGCGTTGATGGCAGGATCGACGGACATGATGCCGTGGCAGCGAAGAGAACGGAAAATAGCAAACAAAGTGTGTATCTTTACAAAAAAAAAAGAAGGTAGTATTGATGGTAGAGCGTAGGTGCACAGAGTACGACTCGCTGCAATTAATCATACCTTCGAGCGCGAGAACGCGAGGTTGAAAGCAAAATAGAGACAGAAAGCTGAAGTGAGCGAAGAAAAAAAAAGGAGACAGCTCTGAGAAGAAAACACGTAGTTCGACTGCTCTACGCGTCAGACAAGAAAAGGCCCGGTTTCTCGTGAAGTCACGCCTCCCCGTTCCACGGAGGAAACAGCAGAGCAGGTCGCACCGTATCTTTGCTGGTATCTCCTCCACATCCGTGACTTACCGCTTATACGGCCCTAGGAAACAACGATGACAACAACTAGAAAAGCCTTCGGGTGGAGAAGGCAGCACCAACGCGTTCCTTCCTGCAATAGAAGATCTGTCTATATATCTATCTATATAAAGAGCGGCTGCCTTTGGCGGAAGCACCGCTCTTACGTACGGCATATTGGTTTGGTTTAGAGAAAAGATCCATGCTCACACACAGCAAGAACAGAAAGCCCACACATCCAGAAAAACCACGCACAAGCCTAGTCACCGTTATCGTTAACGTCAGAAGTACACGAGGTAAAAAATAATAGGGAACGAAGAGACACAATGGTGGCCGGCATCCTCCCAACCAACCAAACCAAGATCAGAAAGGTCCAAGGACTCCGAAACACCGTTTGAGAATACGACTAGCCGCAGACATATCGTTGCTACCGCCACGTAACCAAAGTACTATATGAAACCGTCTAGGAACCTCACACCGAAGAAGTGCGGTGCTTTCGTTTGTTTCCTCCCAGCGTCAGGAATTCATCCAAGTTTGTCCGCTTACTTAAAAAAACAACAACAACAACGGCGAGTTCATTTACGTCAAACAGGAAAGGAACATACACAAGGGAGCTGCGGTGCAACGCTGCTACCGCCAGTCGCGTCAGCTGTTGTGTAGGAATCGGGTCAAGTAGAAAATCCAAAACAAAAAAACTCAAAGGCGAATACAACTCGGTTCATCAGTTTCACGCACCGCCACTTCTACCATTACAGAAACAAAACCAATAACAACAGCCTTTTACTAACCGTGGCTGTGCTTATTAAATGAGGATAAATGCAAGAGAGAGTAAACGCGCCACACCAAGGGTTCGAAGGAAGACCGATCAGGTGAGGCGCCTCCACACTTCCCCACACCGGGAGTCACGCCTTTCCGTCCTCCTTTATATATTGTTATTGTCCAGCGTTACGACTGCATAGAGGACGATATGTTGTTTGAGAGCCAGTCCAACCCCTCATATAGACCCTGAGCCGTGGTGGCGCAGCAGCCTTGGATGTACCAGCGACGCTGACGGATGTTGTAGAGGCCAAGCTTCTCTGTGATCTGCGTCGTAGTGAGCGCGTTGGGCAGATCCTGCTTGTTTGCAAACACGAGCAGGACGGCGTTGCGCAGCTCCTCCTCGGCGAGGATCTTATCGAGCTCCTCCTTGGCCAATGACAACCGCTCCGGATCGTTGCTGTCGACCACAAAGATGACACCGTTGGAGCCCTGGTAGTAGTAGTGCCACAGCGAGCGTAGCTTCTGCTGGCCACCGACGTCCCACATGGTGAACTTCAGGTTCTTGTACTCGACCGTCTCGACGTTGAAGCCGATGGTCGGGGTGGTTGTGACGACCTCGCCTAGCTTTAGCTTGTAAATGATAGTGGTCTTACCAGCGGCGTCGAGGCCGACCATCACAATGCGCACCTCCTGCTTCCCCAGCAGCGAGCTAAATGCAGAAGCAAGCCACTGACCCATGATTGCGTTAGAACAGAGAAGAAGCAATAAAATACTTTTAAAAAACCAAGTCCAACAATGTCGGCAACAATCACAGACCTATGTTTACGCAAAAGATAGATTGCAAAGAAGGGTTGAGGCTCTTCTGCGCGAGGGACTGCGCGAGAAGATGCACCGCCGGGAGAGATGAGAAGAAAAGGAAGAAGTGCCGAGTGAATGAATGGCGAACGCGTGCGCTGAGCTCGTCCAATGAAAGGGCAGCGCACGTCGTATTACCTTTAAACAGTAGGTGCATCACTATTTCAAAGCAGCAGCGCCACGAAAATCGCACTGTGACTCCCACCCCTTCCTTCGATGTTTCATCGCTACTTACAGACAACGAACTCGGAATCAAAAGTAGCAACGACGTCCTGCAACGGAGGAGAGATGCTCCTAGTGCATTCGGCGTGCTCGTCAGCTATCCCAAACGAGTCACGTTTCGTGTTTGAGGTGATCATATACGACTAGAGGCTACGAAGCCTAAGAGAGCAGAAGTGGGAAAAGAGAAACACAAGTGTTTCTATGGCCGAGGAATGCGCTGTTGCGTACGATGCCTCGGCAGTTTGTCCGATGAAAGGCGAAGGACATGAACGGCAACCACAACAGCCTATCGCTCTCTTTTCGGAAGAGAGAGGGAAAGAGAGAACGATGACGGCGTTGACCTGCCAAAAGGCGAGCAGAAACGGAACGACTTTAAAAAAAAGAAATGTTATAAACGAAAGAAGTCTGTACACAGGTGTGCTTTTCGCGTGCCGTGTAGCTGATCTGATGAGGGCGGGGGGAGCGGTGCAGAAAGGCGAAACATAGCAGATAGAATTCACCCATCCGTGAACGGTTTTACGCAACGGAAACGAGAAGAGTCGAGCGCCGGTTCGAGAGGCGTGTGTGTGCGTGTGCGGTTCAGCAACCTCTCATGAAGTACCAGAGAAGGCGACCGCAACGATGTCGGCAATACGCTCTCCGGCATCACACAGAAGGAATGACCTAGTTTCACAGAGTACGTTCCTTCCCCGCAGTCGGGCAGCGATGAACCACCACGCGTTTCATCTTGCGGAGACGGACCTTGAGGGATCTGTCCACAAAACGTTTTTGGTTCGCGCATCCTCTGTCGTGCTCACGGAGCGAAGCAGGCGAATCGCATGCGCGAGACTGACAGAACGAGTAGGAAACCGGCCACGACAGTGTTGAGTCCCATGAAAAAAAGCAGCTAGTCCGGCGATCACCACGGACACACGTAACACGACCACGACAGACCTTCTGAAAACCGTGGTGCCTTCAGAACAGCAGGAGCGCTATGGTCACCGTAAAGCCTCTCGCAGAAGAGGTGGGCTGCCATGTCCTATACACGTATACAGAAGAGAGCGCACAGAGGGGGTGGCGGATGAGGATTGTTTGTAGCGGGTGAAACCAACCTGTATGGCTTCCAGTGCGGTGCCGGTGACTAATGCGGGAATAGGAGATGCGACCTGATGAAGGCGAGCGGTGGGAGAGACCGTAAGTGGTACGGAGCAACAACACAGGTAAGTAAGATTCATTTCTGCGGAGGGTAGTTCTGTAGACAGCCTAATGGAGAAGATGAGGGCTGCCGCAATTCGTGTGCCTGTGGGACGCGAGCGAAGCGCAGCTCATAACACAACGCGCCTCGCCGCCGGGGTGAGAGTGGCACAGAGAAGGCGGCCACAGCTCGCACTGCCACCAATAAAGGAAGAAGCTTTAAACAAGAGTAGAGTGGATGCATGTGGGAAAGGGCTTGTGCAAGATTATCAGAGAATAACCCGTTCGCATGGTACCGCGGTTGAGCAGGATGAAATGGCAGAGAAGCGAAGCGGGAGAGAAGCACAGCAGAGCAGCACATTGCGTGGTGCGCCAGCGATGGAACGCTAGAATTCACGATGACCTAGATGGTCACGAAGAGAGAACAATAGATGTCTCGCCCCATCGTTATCTGCTCCTCCGCTTCAACAGGTGTACGTCGTTGCTCTACGCTAGATTACCCTCTTAGATAAATATCAATTGTGGTACGTCACCCCCACGCAGAACATACAACGTGACGTTGCTGGGAACAACACACACGCACACACATCAACAGAGGTGCAGTGAGTTTACAGACGCAGTTGACGCAACAACGGAAAATCAAAAGCAGCATCGCAGACTCACGCCCTGGTCGCCGCTGCCTTCGCTGCCTCCTGCTCCGCCGCCCGTTTGCTGTAGATCATCGATGTGAAGGGGTTTTCAAAGTACGTGGTCGACACGTGGTAGACCAAAGCCACCCAGCCGGTCAGCAGCGCCCCCACCGCGTTGTTCTCCGCGATCGCGGCGGCCAGAAAGTTCAGCGTGGCACCGAGGTACATCGGATTCTCAAAGTGACTGAACGGGAAAGCCGTCACGCGCTCCGTCATCAACATGCCGAAGTAGTCTCCCAAATACGTGCCGGTGACCCCGAGCCGCGCAAACGAAGAGACGACCAGCGTCACACCTGCCGCCATCATCGCACCGCCAACGCACCGCATCGCTTTCCGCACCGCCACAGCGTTTTCTGCGCCAAACACCTCCGCGGAGAGAAGCGGCAGCACCGAGCTGGGTGTGTTCGTCATGGCGGTGTGGAAGGCCCAGTCACGCAGGCTGCTGCCAAGGAAGATGGCCACAGCCAGCAGGTAGGCACCGCGCCGTTTGTCGCGAACGAGCTTCTCGATGGTGTGGCGATGGTACTCGTTGCGTGCGACGATGTTCCACGCGGTGGGCAGGCCCGCGATGGCGATGGCCGCCACACCGAGGGAGCGGTAATGGATGCACCCCGCAGGGAGGGCGGCGGTGCTTCGTGACATTCTCAGATAAAGAAGCAGTGCGATAAGATGTGCGGTCTGCAGAGGGGTATTTTAAGGAACTCAGCAGAAGAAGGAATCGTGATTGAATATTGAAAGAGGAGTGAAGGCAGAAGTAAAGAAAGCGTAGACACGCAGGCGTCAACAACGCAAAAGAAAGTGTAATGCGTTGAGCAACCGTTCCGTTGTACTGCACAGGTGCTGCAACGCAACGGTAAATCCGGTCTCACATCAAAGGCTGTAGGGGTTCAAAAGCCATCATTTCCGTTCCTTTACAGTATTGCTTCGCACGCCAGTCAAAAGCTGTTGCGACCGAATTCATCTGCGGTAGCGCGTAACTCCTCCATGAAGACGAATAGCTGTAACATATATATTTGTAGCCTATATTGTAGGGCGAGGTTATTCCTTTTGGTTTACCAAGAAATACGAGGAAGGGTTCTTTTCTTCTTTTCGTAGCTGGCTCGTCTCCAATGGTCAAGCTATCCGGTTTTCCAGCTACAGGGAGAGTGTTGTGGGCTTACAGTGTTGGGAACACCTCGTGCCGCTAGCTGCAGAAGAAGTTCAGCGTGCCTTCAACGTGCCGGCGATTTGCCTCGTCAACTTACTGGTTAAATTCAACGAATGAAAAACAAATAATACACCGCTAACCTCATTGAAAAAATATGTACATATATATATATATATATGTTTTTTGTTTGTTTGCAGGTAAAACAAACTGCTTAAAAATACGTTTTCGAAGAGAAGAAATTCCTTATTTTGAGGACGACATGCTGGGCACATCATCACTGCGCCGGGGACGCATTTCGTCACTTTCACACTTCACACACGTTGCGGCGTTCGTATACACGAACAATAAAAAGACCAAGAAACAAAATTAAGGAGGAGAAACCTTTACAAAAAAACACTTCCTCAAAACTGAATGATATGAAGAAAGAGAGAGTACCGTTTTTTTCCTTTGTTTTGTATGTATTATAAATTTTCATCAACAGCCATACGTGTCAGCGTCATGTTTACGGGGATGAACACCTTTCAAAAGTAGAGGAGAAACGAGCAGTCATTACAGAAATTTAGAGATGCCTTCGTCGGAGACGCAGGCGGCAATACACCTGAGAAACCCGCAGATGAGTCTCCGCTGTGTCCCGCGGCAGTATTGAAACCGACAAAGAGCGAGCAAGAAATAAAAGGAGAAAAGAAGATAGAAAAGAAACTCGAAGACACATTCAGAAGCGCGTGTGTTAAACACCAAGCTCCTGATACTGGCCCATCTGGTCCTTCGTCCGACCGCAGCGCTGAAGCACCGCCACCACAATAGCAGCGATGATGACGCCGACGCAGAAGAGCACCACCGCAATGCCGGCCGTCGCACCCGAGCTGAGGCCTTTCTGAACGTAGTGATTCACGCGTGTCGTGTTGTCTGTCGTTGGCACCTCCGCCTCCACGTTCTTCATGCCCTCCGTGATTGCACTCGTGTTCACCGACTTCATCGTTTCGTTCAACATCAGCGCGAGGCGATAGCCGGCCAGCAGCACCTGGCGCTCAGCCACCTTCTTCGCGTTGGCCTTGTATTCCTCCGTCAGCGTCGCACCATCGTCTGCGCCGGGGTACGCGTACTTGATCGCAAGGTCGTACGTCTCCACGGTGATCTTCGCCGGGTCTTGCAGCGTCTTGTCCGCGTCCGTCAACGTCGAGGCGTACGTGGCCTCCAGGTAGTCCACGAAGTTGTTCAAATCCTTGTAGTCGTCAGGGAACAGCGGGCGCGGTACGTCGTCGCCAGCGTTGCCCTCCGCGATGGAGTCCCAGTACATGTGCAGCTTCATCTTTGTTCCTGCATCGTCAATTGTCACTGTTTGCATGTTGCCGCCCAGGTCGCTGTTCGGGTACTTATGGGAAAAGATGTTCACGTTGTGCAGCGGCTGGTGGATGTCGCCCATGAAGTGGATCAGCAGGGACGCCGACTGCGCAATGATCTCCGATGTCGCCTGCGGGTTCTTCAGCGCCTTGAGCAGCATCGGGATCACCGTCACCACGTTCACCGACTGCAGCGGTGACACAGGCAGCCGGAAGTCATCGGTGTAGTACGGCGTGTTGATGAAGTGCCAGCTCGACATGGTGTTGAACCCGATCTCCTTAATGTCGTCCGGCCACGAAGCGGACTGCACCATGTCGGGACTCTTCGGGTATGGGCCCGTCTTGCACAGCACGTTGGCCGACAGGTTGGTCTTCGCCACCGCGGCGTCGCTCATGTGGCGCTGCGCGATGAGGGCCACTGCCATGTGTCCTTTAGCCCACCACGCAGACGCGGGCATCGAGCACAGCAGCAGCAGTGCTGCACACAGAAGTGGAAGGCGGGCGGCGCAGCGCATGGTGGTGAAGTCGGTGCGTGAGGCAACACAAGAAAGTCGTATTTGGGTAGAGCGCAAACGCTGAGACGTACGATGCCAGAGAAGAATCTCAGTGGATCTGTCCGTGGACCGAATAGTGGGAAGGGGAGGCAGCGAACACGAAAAGCGGGAGAGTAGAAGGGGGAGGAGAGAGAAGTAGTGGCGGCGATCACTCACCGTCAAAAAGCAGGTGACGTGCAGCGGTACGACGTTTGCGAGGAGAAACGGTGCGTCGAAGCGTGCCCGCAAAAATCCGCAATGCCGGCTTCAGCGAAACACAAAAAAAGGGTCGTCGTGTACGTGAGATTTTCTATGTGGCGTCTACACCGCATTCTAATTTCGAGAAAGATCAGAAAGCAAACAACAAGAACAACGCCGATGGGCAGCAGCGCGGTGACCACCTCCACTTCACTGTGAAGAAGAAAACAAAGGCACCGTCGGCATCAAAGCAACGCCTTGCATCTCTTCAAAAGCCACGCGCCTCTCGCTACGCTACAGGGAAGTTCATCCGCAGCCACGCGCGGTCGAGAAGCAGCTGCAGCTCCCGCGATGCGATTCCCGACGAGGCCGTCCCTGCACACGACAAGAGCTCCCTTGCATCCACCGGCTGTCCGCTCAGCTGCCCCCCCTGCCCACCGCGTCCTTCCAGCACCAAACGATCCAGGTTCATCTTCTTCGCGGCAATGCACAGGTGCCGCTCTGCCTCTACGGTGTGCGGGCTCACCAGTCGGTACACCGCCACTGGTCGCGTCTGCCCAATGCGGTGACACCGGTCCACTGCCTGCAAATCGTTGTGGGGGTTGAAGTCCCCGTCGAGAAGGATGACGGTGTCCGCGGCCGCGAGATTTAGGCCGGACCCGCCTGCGCGAGTGCTGATGAGGAAGAGAAACAGCTCTGGCGACGATGGGGGTGAGACGGGCCCTGGTGGTGGTGCGCTCTGCTCCGCAACTGTGGCGCTGTGTGGTGTTGTAGGCTTTGTTGCTGGAGATGAGGGGGAGATGTGGGGTGACCGTCCACATCCGTTATCGTAGGAGGGAGGCATTTCGTTTGTGTTAGGTCGCTGCACGAGATTGGCGTAGCATCGCTTTACGCATCCTTCGGATTTCAAAGGATTGTTGGCGGCAATTTCATTGAGAGACTGGTCGGGTAGAATACCACGCGGATATTCCTGGCCACGCGACGGCGACACCACGGCGGACGACGCGCTTGAAAACGCATGTTCGAAAATGGCGTCGTCGGCCGCAACACCACACAGAAAGCTGCGCGCATCGCACGTGCGTTGTCGCTTTCGTGCACTTGTCTGCAGCGCCGCCGCGTGGTGCCGGCGTGCCTCAGCAGCTACCGTTGAGCCTCCCACTCTATACGCACGGCTGCAAAGTGCGCTCGTCAGATCGGTCTCCGCGCCGAGCTGCGTTGCACGCCCGCCTTGAAAGAGACGAATAGCCTCGCCGCGTTCCTCCGTGGTGGAGGCGCCGTCGAGCCGGGTGTAGAGCAAAAGGCGGGACTGCAGGGCACTCATGCAGGGCTCCGAGGTGGACCCGGATGCCTCATCGGCGCTCGCCTCGTCATGTGCGCACGCGGCTGAGCACTCACCTTCAATTACCTTGTTTTTTAAGCACAGGTACTCCTCCACCAAGTCAAGTGCTCTCGTCATCTGCGAGAAGAGCAGCACACGATGGCCACCTCGGCGCAGCAGCGGCAGCATCGCGTCGAGCACCTGCAGCTTACCCGAGTGGCTGATCAAAGCGTCAAGCCGCGCCGCCGCGGTGCGTCCGGCCCCGGTGGCTGTGTCGGAGGATACGCCGGGGGCGACTTCCTCAGCAAACTCAGGAAACAGGAAAGGGTGAAGGCAGCACTTCCGCAGGTGCGTCAGACGGCCTGTCGCGTACCTTTCCTGCTCCCTCACCCGATTGTAGAATACCTGCTGGGCTTCGGTGAGGGGGGTGGGGAGGTACAGGTCGTACTTCGGTGGGAGACGAATGCCCGCGGAGGCTTTGGTGCGACGGAGCAGAAACGGCTGCAGGGCGCTCCTCAAGTGAAGAAGCAACTGATGAGCCGCGGCGTCTGTCCCGTGTGAAGATGCCGCGTTGGATGCACGAGCGTCCACCGTAGAACCGCGCGGGACCGGCTGGAAACAGTCATCGCTGTCCGGCGGTGCAGGGGAAGAAAACAACGACCTCGTCGTCTCATCCTCCGACGCGTGACAGCCGTCGGAAAGGGCCGCGATGGCCTCGCGTGCCTCTCGCTGCGACATGTCACTGTGACAAAACAGCTGCGGCGCCACATACTCCAACAACGTCCACAGCTCCTCCAGATTGTTCTGCAGAGGCGTTCCAGTTAGAATCAGCCGCATGGGGCTGTCTGCCTTGCGCAGGGCACGCAGCAGCTTACACTCCACGTTCTTCAGGCGCTGTGCCTCGTCCACCGTGGTCACGTCCCACCGCAGCAGCCGTGCGAGGGCAGCGCCGTCGGCCATGACGGACTCGTAGCTCGCCAGCACGACCCCGCCCACCTCCCTCGCCAGGACAGTCGCCGGCGTGCCGGCCGCCCACTGCGCGCGTAGCCGGTCGCGGTGCTGGAAAGCACGACGGTGCCGTCGGCGCAGCCGCGACCGCAGACGCGCTCGCTCGTCGTGCGAGCCGTGGAAGAGTGTCACGTGCATCCACGGCAGCCATCGGTGCAGCTCCCTCTCCCAGTTGTCGAGAGTGGAGAGGGGGGCGACGATGAGGTAGGTGCCCAGAAGGCCACGCCTCGCCAGCGCCGCGTAGAAGACGAGGATTTGGATCGTTTTGCCGAGCCCCATTTCGTCCGCGAGGATGCCGTGAAGGCCGAGTGCGTGCAGGGCCAGCAGCCACCGCACACCCGCCAGCTGATGGGGCAGTAGGCAAAGCGACGGATCACTTGGGTCAGTGCTACCTGCTTCAGCTCTTATTTTGGAAGGGGGGCCGGCGACTGTGGCGGAAATCGTGACGTCAAAGGGAAAGAACTCCTGACAGCTTTCGACGTGGTGCACGGCTGCACCCTGACGCTGAGCTTCCATGTTTGCGTGGATGAGCGTATGTGTATGTTGGGCACTCTGGGCCATCGACGTTGTCGCCTGAAGCAGGGGCGAGAAGTCGGTGGCGACGCCAGTCATTTTGGCAAAGCTGCCTGTCTGATGAAAGGAGAAGAGAGCACGTGAGCAGGAGGAGTGACAGGTCGACGCTGAGGGAGAAGGAGAGAGAATACGCTAGTACGAAAAGAAGCAAATGCGTGAGGCCAGCACGCCGGCATCTTCAACGAGTGAAAGTACTGCACAGAGAAACTCACTGGAGGGAATGAAAAACTGTTCCTTGTGGCATGCAACACGTCACTGTTCCACGTGGGTGCATGTAGCTGTTCATCACAACGAAAAACATCTGCTGCTGTCTGTCCGTTTGTTTAGAAAAAACACAATGAAGGAGTGAAATCGATCATCGCCGAGTTCCCCGCACTCCACTTTCTTCAGCGCCATTTCCGGTGGAGATCGGCCATTTTTCGTTCTTGGGGGAATCTTTGATGCACCTTGAACGACGGTCGTGGCGTTGCACCTGTGCGATACACCGAATGTACCGGTAGATACAATTATCTGTGCTTGCAGAAGACACAAACAAGAAAAAAAAATAAACGCAGCCGGCGCGCCGCGAGCCCAGCAGTCTCCACAGTGAGAGAGAAGAAAAAGAGAAGAGAGAAGATTTCGGCTCACCTACCCGCTCTCCATTCTCGTCACATCCACACACAAACAGATCGAATACAAAGCAAAGTAAAACGCCTAGCGTACACCTCTTCAAAAAAAGAAAGAAAGAGAACATACAGGAGTATATTTATGTGTTGAAATATAGCTTTCGAGGATAGTGAAGCCCAGAAGGAAGGTCCTGCCGCGCACCGGCTTGGTGAGGCAAGAATGCATGGCAGTACAGTCGTGCTATTTGTTCTTCGTTGCTTCAGTTGGTGGTGGCTTGCGGGTCGCTACATAAAGCATAGAGGGAAATGGCGTTTTGTGGGGAGAGAAAGAGATCTCACACGATCGAGAAAACAAAAAAAAGGTAGCCGTTCAGGTCTTAACTTGCGCTGTGCACATCAGGAGCATAATCGTGGCAACAGCGATGTATGCTCCGTTTCGAGCTGTTGCGGAAAAGAAGGGGGAGAAGAGAAGAAGCCAAAGAAAAACAACGCCGTTTGTTTTCGCTTCAGAGTTGTGTGTGTGTGTGTGTCTGTGTCTGTGTCTCTGGAATGAGGTGCCTTCGGCCACCATAGCTGTGTCGGCGGCTCGCCTCGTCCATCTTTACAGCATCAACAAACCACCACGAACCGCCACACCTGCGGATGAACGGCGCCAACCATTCCATGAAGCACCCTCACCATCACGGACACAAAGGAAAAGAAGAAGGAAAGAAAAAAACACAGAGCGATGACCGAGCCAGCAGAGAGGAAAGACAGCAAGAATGCGGACCGCGTTTTCCGATGTGTTGCAGCACACCGACGCCCCTTCTTTAAAGACACAAAAAGCAACAGTAGAGAACGCATTTAAAAGCCTAAAACGAGAAAGCGTGCGCACCGCACGCGACAGCCTCAAATGAAACACGCCGAAAGACGGCATGGAAGCAGAAAAACAGAGAAATGCGCGCACAACGCAGCGGGGATACACCAGAGCAATTAACCAAGAACAGAATCGTACAGTTCCAGCGCATAACAAAACCGTACAAAAGGAAAAGCAGGGGTGGGGCCTACACCACAGGAAGACAACAACGATGAACTACAGCGCTGGAATCGGAGTGTAAAACGCTCACGAAGGGGAGGTAGTCAAAACAAATAAAAACGCGATTAATGAAAGCAGTTGTGGCCGTACCAACCAGCACACTCAGCAAAAGAAAATGCGAAGAAAAAAAAACGGCTACCTAGCTATTAGGTACACTTATCGGTCGCTCTGTGCGTGCGGGCGACCTTTAAAAACGAAGAACGATAAAAAGGCAGTAGCGCGCGGAAGTCGGTTTTGCACCTACAAAATGAGAGGAGAAGAAAACGCCTTTCGCAGTTTTGGCGAAGCCGCGTCTTCACTAATCTCGTGGTCCAGCTTCTAGTTTTTATCACTAAGCGACGCCGCGTAGTACACCTCATTACTCGCCAAGTCTGGGGGGCTGGAGCGCAGGTATTGGCCACGGCCGTACACCTTCGCCGAGGTGCGACGGCGAAACAAGGGCCGGTACTCGTGCTCCGCCTCACGGATGTAATCCTTCACCTCTTGCAGATGTTGCTTCTCCGAACCGGGCCCCGTCGCACGGTGGTGAAACGGTGAGATGTCTCCTGGCGCCGCGGTGAGCTGCAATTCGCTTGTGACGCCCGTCACCACGGAGTTCGGGTAGGCGCTGAGGTAGCTGTCCGTGAAAACGAAGTACCCCCCTTCGCCCACCACACGACGCCGACGCTGATGCGGCGCGGTGTTAGCCGATCTTGCAGGAGAGGCAACAGAACTATCTATTGTGAAGAAGCCGAAGGTGTCGTTGCCCCCCTGTGGCTCCACTGACACCGCTTCCGAGTTGCCCTCATCATTGCTGCTTATACCCGGCTGCTGCTCTCGCCGAGCGCGTTCACAGGCGGCCTGCCGGCGTCGCTCCACCACCTCGTCGATGGCGGCCTCAAAGCGTTCTTTTACACGCGACTGCAGCAGCGGGGTGCTCTCGGGGGTGACCATCTCAAACAAAATGGCAGCATCCTCCAGGGGTATCATGCTCTCGTCCATCACCGCCGTCCCCAGCGCAGGACCGGTGAAGCGGGCACTCAGAGCCGACGGCAGCGCCTCCGGGTAGGCGGCATGGCGTGCGCTGCCGGTGTGACTATGCGAAGCGCTATTCGTCGCATCGCCCGGGGCGGACGAAACCGGCGGAGAGGCCGTTCCCTGACTGCTGTGACGCTGGCTGTGGTTATTGTCTGAGGGGTAAGTGCCGATTGGGCTGGCGGAGGCGTGGTGCCGGTGGTGGCCAGAGAAGAGGCCGAAGTGATGATGTTGATTTTGCTGCTGCTGAGCTTCCGCCCCCGCCAGGTAGCTGCTCGTGGAGGTGACAAGACGGAGAAGGTTTGGCATGGCGAGGCACTCCTGTTACACCAAGGAAGCTAGCAATACAAAAAGGTGAGCTATGCGTGGCGAAGGGCTATGCGAAGAATACAACACTCGTGTGTTTACTATTATTAAGAAAAGCGCCTCTTTTGAACTCCTCGGACTGTGAAGAGCGCTGAACGGAGGGGGAGCGTTTTCTCACAGAAGAAAACAAAACTATTGAGAGTAGCCGTGTGCGGCGAACGTGGAATACTCGATGTCGCAGTATTGAAATAATTGCTGCCGTTTGCCGCGCGCGCGGGAGAGAGAGCGGGTGTTGAGGAAAGAGGAGCCGGCGAGAGGAACAAGTAAACGCAGGGATCGAACGCTACTCGTCCCCTTTCAAAACCGACCGAAGGGAAGGAGGGAAGAACTCGTGCGATTCAACGGAGCAACGCTACGCGGACTCTCGACAACAGAAGAAGCAAAAACGCAGCTGACCGCCACATTCAGACGCCAACCGTTTCCAACAAATTTGGAGTTCTTCCGACCTGGTCAGGCTCGATATTTAGACAAATAAAGCTTTTTGAAGGTAAATAAACCGAGAAACAAAGGAACGCAGAAGTGCTGTTATTTCCGTCGGGCCGTAGTCACGCCTTCGTTTTCGACATTCCTACCAAAGACAAAGAGTGACCAGAAACAAGGTCAGCAACGACTCCGTGGCTTCATCTCCAACCGTAATTGCGCTTCTGCCACTTACTGCGGGAGAAAGCAGGCGAGGGAGTCTGCGACGTACTGCGGTATCATCAACGTGTTGCCCTCCGCCTCCGCCCTCTCCACGTCGGCCAGTCCCTCAATCCCGCTCAATACGAGCATCGTCTTGCACCCGGCCCCGTTGCCGAAGGCCACATCCGTCGTGAGTCGGTCACCAATCATAATACACTCTGTCTGTGGGCTTTGAATCTGCTCAGCCGTAAAGAGAATCTTCGCCAGGTCCACGTGGGGCTTCCCGCACACTGCGTCCGGCGCACGGCCGATCGAGGTGCGCAGAGCACTGACCATCGCTCCCGCACCCGGCAGCAACGCTCCCTGATTGCCGACCGCGAGTTGTGGGTCCTCATTAGTGGCGATGAACAACGTCGGTTTGCCCGGCTCGCCCTCCTTTTGAGAAGACTTCGGCGGCCCTTGCAGCGTCAGAGAAGCGTAGGCGAGCTTCAGACCGTTGAAGTGCTTATCGAGACCCGCCACTACCGCCACGGGGTTGAGGTCCGTCAGGGAGATCTTCTCCTCGTTGTCCGTGCCGGCCTGCGTCGCGCGGCACGTGTTCCCGTCGCACACCACCAGACGCTTCAGCGGAGCGGGCAGGCATGGCACACGCCACGCATCGCCGAGCAGCTCTGCATCGTAGCCGCCGGCCTTCTCCGCGTCGTGCAGCTCCACGCCGTACGTGATGAAGCCCGGAGCCAGCACGCGCTGCAGCTCGTCGTGCAGGCCCTGCTCCCCGATCACAAACACGTTGCCGTGCACCAGCGGCTCCTCGCCAGGTGCGGCCGCCGTGCCAAGGAGCTGCTGGAGACGCAGCGCGGCCGCGTAGGCGCTGTTGTAGCACTCCCTCGCCTGCACCCCTTCGATGCCCTTCGCGGCGAAGGACTGCTGCAGCTGCGCACGGGAGAGGGAGGCGTTGTTGGACAGGAAGCGGACCTCCTTGCCCTGCGAGCGCAGGTACCGCAGCGTCGCCGGCACACCCTCGATAACGTGACTGCCGCTCCAAATGACGCCGTCGATGTCCAGCAGGATGTACTTCAGCGGCGAGGCCAGCAGCTGTGCCGCTTGCGCAGGCGTCACACGTTGCGGCATTGGCACTACGATGGAGGTCTCTATTATCGGTTGGAGGTGCACAAGGAGTAGGGATCAAAATAGAAGAACGCGCTTTTCCCTTCAAAGGGCAATGTATAAGCGTCGACAGATGGCTATGAATTTGAGATGCGAAACACTGAAGGCAGATGCGGGTGAAAACGTGGTGCGGTCGAGGCGGTGTAAAGGCACCAGAAAGGAGAAAGAAAAAAGGAGTTGTGACCGTACTGCGTGTTCATCGGCAGGAAATGATGGTCATGTACATAACAACAACACAATGAGCCTTTTCCTTAGCAAATACGAAGCTGAACTTTCACGTTGCAATCAAAGCAGATGTTCCGTGCTAAAGCTGCGGAGTCCTTCATGCAGACCTGAAGTGAAAGAGGATTATAAATTTTGTGCGGAGTGCCGAATCACTCCTAACAATAGTAAACCGATTTAGCCTACGTCGCTGCCCACAACCTCCGCAGCGCCGAGAGGGAGGAAGTCCGCCAGCGAGTTCAGCACCAAGTCCGGGAGTTCGTCTACGGCGCCGTTTGCTTCGAGCGCTTCCACATCTTCGAGTTTCTGCGCACCGCTCAGCACCAACGCCGTTTGCGCCCCGATGCCCTTTCCAAACTGGATGTCCGTCATCAAACGGTCCCCAATCATGACCATGCGCCGCGGGTCCACACGGTGGCCATCCCGCGCCTCCCTTTCCAGCAGCAGATGCCCCAGCGTTGGACTGGGCTTGCCACACATCACGTCCGGCGCGTGACCGATGGCCGTCGTCACAGCAGCGAGCACCGCGCCGGAGGCGGGGAGCAAAACGTGATTGGCGCCGGCGGGATCGGAAGGGTCGGGGTTTGTGCCCACAAAGACGGCGTTAGAGTTGCTTTGCAGCACCGCGGCCGCACAGGCCAGCTTCGTCATGTTCAGCTCAAAGTCGAGACCCACCGCCACCGCAACAAAGTTCATTTCACTCAACGACACACGCCTTCCTTTGTAGAGCTCTGCAACACGTGGGTCGTCTGGTGGGGGCAGCAGTGGACTCTCCATTGCCGCCGCGACCGTGTCGGGGCGATAAGGCACGTCTCTCAGCTCCGCACCGTACGTCGTGTAGCCAGGTGCGAGAACGGCGCGCACCTCGTCATGAATGCCGGGCCCACCAACGATCAGCACGTTGCCGTGCACCAACCCATCCTCCGTCTGGGCGAACCGCTCACGCAGGTAGAGGGCACTGGCGTAGGCGACGGTGTAGATTTCCTCCGTCGTGACACCGCGGATGCCTCTGTGCGCGAACTGCCGTGCAATGGCGCCGCGGCTGTAGATGAGGTTGTTGGAGATGAAGCGGATCTGCTTGTGCTGCGCGCGCAGGTATTCCAACGCTTCTGGGATGCGTGGAAGGACGGCATCGCCCGACCACACCACGCCGTCGATGTCCAAGAGAAGGTACTCCACTGCCGAGCACAGGTCCACCACTGCAGAGGAAGAGGCGACGCTCACGGGCATTACGTTATGGTGTGTGCGTGTGTGTGCGTGTGTGGGGGGCCTTTGTGGTTGGCTGTAGTGAAGGGAACGCGTTCTTTGCTTAGGCGTTTCCTTTGCAGAAACTGAAATTTGGAAGGAGTAATGAGGCCAAAAAACGCAAGAGAGGAATTGCCACGCAACGAGGGCGTAACGCACCGCTGTCGCATCGCAGCAACGCACTCAGCTGGTTTTCTATGCCGGCAGGCACGGCTTGCGACACCTATATGATCGAGCGTAGGGGTAGGTTTGTCCTCCGCAGGATAGTTCTTTATGATACTTATTTATACCTTGTTTAGCAAACCGTTGGAAGAGCTGCGTTGAATATGCGCTCTGTGCCTTAAAGAAAACAAGAAGCACCGATATGTATCGGATTCTGAAAGAAGAATTGTTTAACGCATTACGCAAATTACGGCGCATGTTGCAATTTGAGGGGTTATTTGTTTTGAGCGGAAGACCGTGGAAGAGGACGGAGTGGGCCCTCTGGCTGTATGATACAGCACTCCAAAGGGACAGGGAAATGGTTCATTTGCACCCTTCACCCCTCCTTCCTCTTCTCCCACAATCACCGGCTAGCGTGGCAAAAATACCGCCAACGATTCTGCGACGTAATCCGGAATGAGAGCCGTGTTGCCCTCCTTCAGCGCCTTCTCCACGTCGGCCAGCCCCTCAATCCCGCTCAGGGCCAACATGCTCTGACACCCCGCCGCATTGCCAAAGGCCACATCCGTCGTGAGTCGGTCGCCCACCATGAGGCACGTCTCCTTCGGATTCGTAATCTGCTCCGCCGCAAAGAGAATCTTCGCCAGGTCCACGTGGGGCTTCCCACACACCGCGTCTGGTCGGCGGCCCACCGCGATGCACAGAGCACCGACCATCGCTCCCGCACCGGGGACCAAGCAATTGTCGTTCCCAATTGGGATCTGCGGATCTTCATTAGTGGCAATAAACAGCGGTCTCGTGTAGGGCTCCTTGCGCAGCTGAGCTGGCGGTCCTTGCAAAATGATAGAGCCGTAAGCGAGCTTGAGACCGTTGAAGTGCTTATCGAGCCCAACAACCACCGCCACGGGGTTGAGGTCCGTCAGGGAGATCTTCTCCTCGTTGTCCGTGCCGGCCTGCGTCGCGCGGCACGTGTTCCCGTCGCACACCACCAGACGCTTCAGCGGAGCGGGCAGGCATGGCACACGCCACGCATCGCCGAGCAGCTCTGCATCGTAGCCGCCGGCCTTCTCCGCGTCGTGCAGCTCCACGCCGTACGTGATGAAGCCCGGAGCCAGCACGCGCTGCAGCTCGTCGTGCAGGCCCTGCTCCCCGATCACAAACACGTTGCCGTGCACCAGCGGCTCCTCGCCAGGTGCGGCCGCCGTGCCAAGGAGCTGCTGGAGACGCAGCGCGGCCGCGTAGGCGCTGTTGTAGCACTCCCTCGCCTGCACCCCTTCGATGCCCTTCGCGGCGAAGGACTGCTGCAGCTGCGCACGGGAGAGGGAGGCGTTGTTGGACAGGAAGCGGACCTCCTTGCCCTGCGAGCGCAGGTACCGCAGCGTCGCCGGCACACCCTCGATAACGTGACTGCCGCTCCAAATGACGCCGTCGATGTCCAGCAGGATGTACTTCAGCGGCGAGGCCAGCAGCTGTGCCGCTTACTACTATATATATATATATATATATATATATATAAGTATTTTCTCTTCTTTGGTTAGCGCGGTCACAATAACATTTTCTCTCTCTCCCGTGTTTTCTCGCGTTCGATGAGCGCTTTTCTTTGAACGCTCTTCCTCTTTTCGTCTTTTCGTATTTTTCCCTTTCTCCCTTGAATTCTCTTCTCATTTCTCTCCTTTGCCTCTCTTTTCTCGTCAATGAATGTTTTTTGCCCTTGTGTTCTGTTGTGTGCCGCACTAGTATTATAACTTCCTCCCTTTCTTCTTTTTATAAAAGATAATTGCCCATGCTGCCCTTTAAACAGTTACAGCAGCGCGGGTTTAGTGGAAACATGACAAAGGGGAAGCAACATCATCACACGACGATCCGGAATGCAAGTGGAGGAAGTGAATGGAAGCTTTCGGTAACAAAGCGGGGGGGGTTGAATTGGTTACGTGTTACGTTCCGTAAACCTCCTATATATATGTATTTGATGAGGTCGACCAGTCGCGTCCGTGATGCACTACGCAGTTTCCAGATTCAACTTTCCCCGCTTCCGTGTCATGACACATGGTTGGCGATTTCACCGAGTCATTGTTGGAGCTGCTACGTTCACTATAGTTTCCAAATGTCTAACGTTTCTATCCATCGCTCTCTCTCTCTCTCTCTCTTTGTCCCTCCTTTTCGCGTTCCTCGATCATCGAAACTCGTGTGCACGCCGCATCTTTTCCTTCTTCTCTCCTTTACGCACGAAGAGTTGCACTAATACGTCAAGAAAACAGCACTTCACCTTCCTTTTGCACGCATGACTTCCGTCACGACGCCGACGGCGCCCACCGTAGCACCGTTTCTCCGACAGCTCCAGCGGATTGCAGACCGCCTAGAGTCTTTCTCAGCAATTCAGGAAGCCAAGATCCTGTCTCGCCGCAGCTCCACCAGCTCTGCGACAGATCCTGCTGAGTCTGCGTCGACTGCCGGAACTCCTCCGCAGGCGCCCTCCAGCGCCATTCGTAGCCATCAGCGTCGCCGCGACAGCAGCGACAGCACAGGGGCTAACGAAAACGCAAATGAAGGGCCGACGCTGCGTCGGAGGCACGGAAGGCTTTATGTGCGGCCAGAGGAATACGATTCCCTCCCGCAAGCGCTTCCAACGGTGAACTTCTATGGTCTCTTTCCGCGTGCCGTGGGTCCGATCGCCAACGTCGTAGTCACCTCCCCGGACGAGTATCAGGCGCTGCTAGATACCTGCGAGCCGGTGGAAGTGGTGAAGTCCTCACGTGATCGCGATGTCCGGAGAAACCGCCTGTGTAAAGTAGATATACATCAAGGTGGCTTCTTTGTGTACCAGCCACAAGGGAGGAAACCACAGTATTTTAAGCTACGTTGCGCAGAGGAATCGTCGGATGTGTACGGCTCTGCCACTTACATCCACGCGTAGAACGAACTCCAAAGCAAAACAGGCAGACGAGTAGAAAGTGCTTCATGAGACAGCTTTCTTTCTGTTCTCTTCTAACAGTCTTCGTTTGGCGCATCCTCGGATTTTGGCTTTCTTTTGTGGTTCCACTTTTGCGTCTTCCTTCGCCATGTGGAGGAACTTACGGCCATCCGTGCTCCGCCTCTTTCTTCTCGTTTTTTTACGTAACCTGTTAATCATAAAGCTTGCCTTTTTTCTTTCTTGTTTTGTCTTAACCTCCTCTCTACAGCTTCTTTCATGAGCTTCTCTTTTTGTTTCTATGCATTGATAGTCCTACTTCCGAAGGCGTTCATAGTTTTTTTTTTCAATTCCCTTTCTTCTCTTTTTTCTTTCTAACCTGCGTCTACGCCATCGCATCCGAAGACGTCAATGTGGCCTTCATTGTTTGATTGTTTTACTCTCTCTCTCCAGTACAGCAGTGTAGCGATGCAAGCGGGAATGAATCGTAAACCTTTCTACCTTGCCTTGCCAGTGTGGATGTAGTCGTTGTTTTCTATGTTTTTCTTTCTTCTGTGGGTAGGTTTGCTTCCGATCACCTTCGCATGTGCAGCCCCGTTTTTATGTTTTGATCTCTTTCCTGTCGTAACTGCCGCGTTTGTGTTGCTTCTCCCTGCTCTATTTCTTTTTCTTCTTAGGTTTTATATCTGATGTGGTTCCACCACTGACCGAGCATTGTTCCTTTTGTATGCATTCGACCGCGACGCTGGCTTGCATCTACGCGCACCTTTTTTTTTCCCTCTTTCACTGATACTACTTCTTTGTTTCCTTTTTTTCCCACTTTCTTCGTAGTTCTCTGGATTCCCGATCAGCTTTCCCCACCGATGGGGTATTTCATCAAGAGCAAGCACGTCTGACACGATGAAGCGGCATTTCTATTGCCTTTCAAATGGTGAACAGCGGACACTGGTGGCTTGACTTCGTCGTCTTTTTCTCCCGTTTGTTTTACCTGTATCAGCACCAGCACCCGTATTTTTGCTATCATCACAGCACCATGCATGTCGATAGGAATTCCGCTGTCATTGTTCGTGTGACGGAGCGCCGATTACTACAGAGCGATTAACAACGAATGAAGTGTCTTTATTTCTTTCCCTTCTTTTTGCAGCTGCACTTTTATGTGGAGACTTATTTATTCGTCAAGGTATTAAAGCCCTTTCCTTCTTCGTATCACAGCCCCGCGTGTGTGGGACTGTGGCTGAAGAGCCGGAGACGTTTATCAACGCACTTGGCAACACCTCTGTGTTCTTTGCTTCTTGCGTGGCGGCTATTGTATCAGGTGACCCATGAAATCGCCTTCCTCCTCCTCCTCCTCCTCCCCCTCCCCCTCTCTCTCCTTCTCCGCTGCCATCACCGCTTCCGTACCTGATAGATAGCACGTGTGAGTTTGTCTGTTTTTATTCCTCTTCTTCCTGCTGGCTGCTCTCCCATTCTTCGCGCCAGTTGTTCTCTCTTGCGTTCCACCCTGACGCGCTACGAGGCACCCCTCTATCGACCTCGCTTCTCTGGCCAGCACCATGGCCGTCACTCTCTCCACGAACGCTCAGGTGGCCGACCTGCTTGACGATGTCGACTACTTCCTGCTCGACCTCGACGGGGTCGTTCTGTTGGGCGACAGCGTCATCCCGCACATCCCCGAGACGCTGCGGCATCTGCGCGAGTCCGGCAAGCAAATTCGATTCATCTCCAACACAATTCTGCTGGAGCGGGAGGGTCTCATGCGGCACCTGCACGCCGCGGGGATTGCGGGAGTGGCGATGCATGAGATCTACACCGCCGCGTACACCTGCGCCCTCTATCTCCAGGAGAACTTTGCCCAGCGGGAGGACCACCTCATTCACCGCAACGTGTTCGTGCTCGGTCCATCAGGACTGAACAATGAAGTCCAATCGATGCTGGCTGCCGGCTACTCAACCTACGGCCCCGAACTGACGAGTATCCCCTACTCGCCCGACCTGGTGGCTCGTGCGTGGACCGAGCCGCTTCTTCCTCTGCCCTCCCACACCGACGAGAACAACCACCCTCACCCCTTGAAGAAGACAAAGATTTCATTAAAGGAGCTTGATCCTGTCGCGGTGGTGGTCGGCGTGGATTACAACATGAACATGACGGAGATGGCGTGCGCGGTGGCCCTCTTGCAGTGCACCACGGCGCGCTTCGTCGCGACCAACCCAGACCCGGCGGACCCGGCTGGTGCACGGCTGCTGCTGCTGCCGTCGTCGGGTGCCATTGTCGCTGCGGTACAGACGGCGGTGGGTCGGGCGCCGGATGTGCTGTGCGGCAAGCCGAGCCCCACCATGGGTCTCCTTTTGATGGAGAAGGAGGCGCAGGAGGGGCGCCGTGTGGACCCGCAGCGGGCGGTGATGGTCGGAGATCGGCTGATGACGGATATCTGCTTTGGCAAGAAAATCGGCGTTCGCACAGCCTTGGCACTGAGCGGGACACAGAAGCTGCGGGATCTGACAGAACTTATGGAGAGGGGTGCCACGGATGAACTGCCCGACTACGTGATTGAGTCGCTGGCGGTCTTTCTCCCCAAATCCTCATCTTAATCAAGTCAACGATCCTTTATTTGCCTTGAATCGATTTGATTTGACAACGAAGTCGAGAGCCCCCTACGTTGCATTCATTTCCGTCCTCCGTTTTCTTTTTTTTCTTCTGAGCGACGGATGTGTGCACACTGCTGCGATGTGCTTTTTCGCTCTTTGTTTTCTCAGCCCTTTCTGTTTTCTCGTTTTCTCATTGTATTCTGCTTGCCCGTTCTTCTGGCTGTTGCGCTGCATCTCTCGTGCCGCACTTCAGCCGGACGACGGTGGCGGCGTTGAAAGAAGCACCTCATCTACTTTTCTTTTCATGGGTGACTGAAACGAGCAGCGGTGTTGATGAAACACACGCACGTCGACACAAAACAATGCCTCTGACGCCTATCCAGACCCGTACTCTGGTGTTCAGGGCACAGGTACGCCTGCCGTCTCGCATCCTTCAACGTTTCCTCTCGCTGCACACCTTTTCTTTTCTTATCGCTGTAACGTACGTGCGTTTTTGCTGCTCTCGGGTGTGCACCATCACGGCGAACCCAGGAAGGAGAACACCCCACCTCTTTCGCTAGCCACACAGACATAATTCAAAGATCAACACTTCATCATGGCCCAACGATTCACTCCTGCCTT